>NW_015164202.1:51802-141021 GCF_001447785.1 Gekko japonicus
GGCACATTCCCTTCAGCACTGTGCCCTGTTTCCTCTAGACCCTCATGCTCCCTGACAGCAGTGGTGCTGCCAGATCCAGAGTGGGACGTAGCTAACAAGTCCCCGAGAGTCTTTTCTGTGCGCCTAGCTGACTGTCTCTGCTTCTCCAGGTCAGCCACCTTGGCCTCAAGGGAGCACACACGTTCCCTGAGAACCAGGAGCTCATTGCACCGAGTACACACCCAAGACTTCTGCCCAGTGGGCAGATAGTCATACATGTGACACTCTGTGCAAAACACTGGATAGCCCCCAAGCCCCTGCTGGCATTCTGGCTTCATAATTCTTTTAAAATAAGTAAATGTAAGCCCCCTTTTAAATCCCTTTGTATTTATGTGTTTTTTTCTTGTCAAAGTCAACTTACTTTATGGGGAAAACAAAGAGCCTAGGGTTTTCACTTTCTGCCTCTTCTTGGGCGTCTCACAGAGCCCCTAGTCCAAGAGTCCCTGGGCTAAGAGCCATGGGCAAAGAGCCCTTTTGCTCACCCTTCAGCTCATGCCAGAGGCTCGTGCCTCTGTCAAGGTCTTTCTTAAATACTCACCCCTCTGTCTCCTGCTCCTGCTCAGAGCTCAGCTGGGTCTCCTCTGCCTCTGGCAAGGTGTTTCCTTAAATAGAGGCCTCCCCCAGCAGAGGGCTGGCAGCAGCTATTCAAATGCACCCAGGCACTCAATCACATGCAAAACAATCCTCCTTCCTTTTCCTCTCAATTGCAGTCAATCACAGTCAAACAATGCCCTTTCCTCTCCCTCTCTCAAGCAGCCAGGAATCTGCAAAAACTCCAAGCGCTTCCCCACACTCCCAGACCAGTTCTCCCACCAAAATCCTCAGCTGAATCCTCTCAGCTGAAAGCAAGTAAAAAACCACTCACCCCTCTGTCTCCTGCTCCTGCTCAGAGCTCAGCTGATGACGTTTTCAGTCTGTATACTGAAAACTCATGAACTTTTAAACATTTTAAAAAGAATTTTGTTGAAGATGTTCTGGAACTCCATTCTGGCGCATTTCCCCAGAAAAAAAGCCCTGCATATAACTGAAATGAGCTACTTTCAGTTCCCATTCTTCCCAAACTCCTTTCTCCTTTTATTTATTTATTTTATTTTGAAGGGCAGACATGTTTCCTAAACAGTGCCTCTTCCCTGCACTGTAGTCTTTTTCTCACAGGTGTTTTGGGAAATTTAATATGAATATTATTTACAAGAACTGGATCTTCCTGACAGTACTGAAGAGATGCATTCTAAATCCAAAGATGATTTAGAAAGTCACACACTAATTTTCGTAAGGGTCAAAAAGGCCCTTTAAAATGTTCAAATGAGCTTATAAAAAGAATGCAAAACATTTCATATGAAAAAGGATCTGAATTAAATTATGCTGGTGACATTCTTTTAAATGTACCTCCAAAGTTTGATAGTGCTACCTAATGGCCATAATTGAGGCCCAACATATACAACCAAAATTACATTAGAATAATTTGGTCATGTATGTACATTGACTAGGCAGTAAAAGCTAATCAGTTCAACTTCTTTGAATGCAGACATACATTTCTTACCAGAGTTACCCTCTATCTTTTCTAATGATGGCAAGCCATGATTCTACAGTTAGTGCAGCCTAATGGAGAGTTACTCTGTTCTAAGTCTACTGAAATCAATAAATTGGAACAACCCTGCATAGGATTGCATTGATAACAGCCCCAATTATATCCCCTTATTTCTCCCACCCCCCAGAATGGGCATGAAAAGGTCAGGGAGAGAATGCAACCACAGTACAGTTTTCCTGAAGTAGAGATAATATTACACCAGGATTAAGGCAAACCATTAAGGAGGAGGATAACCTGTGAAGTGTGAGAATTGTATGCTTCCTGTCTCCTAAATATGATTAATGGATTGGGTATATTTCACCTGAGACTGTGACAGTGGTGCATTCACAGCCCAAGATGCACATGTTCAGACACATTGCTGAGGGGAATGGTGGTAGTAACCCAGCCTCTCATAGCAACAACTTAAAATGCATTTCAGATGCTACAAAAGCCCTTCCCAGATGAAAGATGTATGGAATTCTGACAACTGAGACATTTATTGCATGCTCATACATAATCAGGGAAGACTCTTTAGACTAGATTTCACAATTGCATCAGAATCCCAGAGAATACTCATTGAAACAAATCCTGTTCCAAAGGACTTCTGATAGACAGTGAGACCTAATTCCAGGCTGAGACTCAATCCTAGTTTTCTGAGATGATTTTGTAAGCATCAAGAAAACTTCCCAGAGAGAAAAAGAACATGTAAAAGAATTTGAGATTGTACTTGAATGTACTGTTAGCATAAGCCTCCTTTTGCAATGTGAAGGACGGTGTTCCGGACAAGCTAGGGCCAAACACTGGCATAGGGCAAGCCTAGCCCTCTCTGTGTGCAAGACCAGCAAGCCTGGACATGTATCCCGGACCATTACCCTGACTCCTGCAGCCATCAAGCTCTGATACAGCCAGCACATAGCTGACCTTGTATTAGGACAATGCCTTGATTTCAGCATCTTAAAAGATGACAGCTTACCTGAATTCCAACATTCCAGTCCATGCAGTCCAGTATTGTGTTTCACACCTGCGCCTCTGGACTTTGCCCCTGATACTGGAACCATCCTGGACATGGTCTATTGTCTCAATTGTTCCTGTGATAGCCCAGCCATTAACAGAAGCAAGACTGTACAATTGCCCCATGCCTCACTAACAAAGATTTCCCTTCCCAAAACCAGGACTTTCTTTGTCCAAAAACCACTTCTGAGCCATTACCAGCCATCCCAGTCCATTCAGGACCATTTCCTTATTGTGCCTTCCTGCCCTGCAGGCACAGTTTTCCTATAACTAGGCTCCCAACCTGGCCATCTTTCGTTCAATCTTCTGGGACATATACTGGCTGGATCCCCCATCTCTCTTGGGTTTTCACAGATGTGCTTGCCGACCAAGCCGTCTGCTCTTCACCGTGGACTCTCCTCTTTGGAAGGTAGCTATTACCCCATTAATGCTTCACCCTCTTTTGTCTCTGATCTCTTAAGATCACCTCAACCCATTGTTTCTTAGTTCATGTGTGTGTGTGTGTGTGTGAGAGAGAGAGGGGGGGTATTAGGGTTATTTTCTTAATAATTTCTAAAAGATATTTCCTGTCTATCGTCTGTGCTGCTCCAAGTGGGTTCTGACTCTGGTATAGCTGGAGGTCAGTCCCTAGCTTGTGCACCCATTAAGCAAAGGTCTCTTACCTAAATTCTCCTATTATAAATAATACAGAGTCCCAGTGTTGCGGCTAACAGGACACCATGGGGCTTCAGGGGATCCAGGCACTTACAGATGGTTCTCCAAGTATTAAGAATGTTTCTAATAGCCCTAAAATGCACATTTTTGGACTTGGCAGGTGGATACAGATTGTTAGAGATGTTTCTGTAAGTGTCAGAACTCACAGCACGCTTGGTCTCAGACAAGTGATTTGGGCACTGGAAATTACTAAACCATCTTTAATCAGAGATCAGATTTATATTTTCTTAGCAGTATCTGTAATCTCCACACACATTAAGGGGAAAATGGATTGAAAGGATAGGTTGTTCCCTCTCTACACTTTCAAACATCAGTGGAAGATCTTCAGATCAAATTGCCAGGAGTAGAAATGGGTCAGCCTCTTAACAGAATGGAATTGTGAGAATCCACTCATCCCTACACACTTGAAAAGCTCTTAATACTAACACCCATAGCAGGTAGATGGACTCTTGAAAGCACAAAAACATGCCGCCATTGACTGTATAAAGAGTGTTTCCAATTTTCAAAGCAACACTATTTCACCTACGGATCATCCTGAGATTTGGGATGTCACTAGTATGCTGATGACGTGCAGCTCTTTCCTCTCTTTCCATCGAGTTCCAAGGAGATGGTGAAAATACTGGGATGGAGAAGACCTTGATGAAGACAATACGGCTCTACCAGGTGAGAGTCCTCAAGGCTGTGAGCATGGAGTGCCTCCCTTGCCTCCATGGATGGATTGAGACTGTTGGGTATGAGTGCATATGGGGCTTTTCTGGGGGTGGAGCCAATGCATTGGATTTTCTGCCCCCAGGATTCCTGTATGCAGTCTTCACTGATTGCTCCGAGAGTGAGGGACAATTCTCATGCGGCTTCTTGAGAACTGTTGCATAGCTTTCCCAGCAATTTCAGAGGTCTTGGTTTAATCTTGGACCCAACCTTTCTGAACCCATCGTCTTCTGGGCATGGCAGCAAGGACATGGTTTGGCACTTGGGCCTTTACCCCTCCTTTTTTCTTCTATATCATCTATTCTCCTTTCTTACACCATTTAGGTTTAAGTTACTGGATTATTAAGTGTTAGCCCTTTTGCGGGGTAGGGGCATGGGGGGGAGGTGGGCCTTTGGGGCTTGGCCTTATACATGCAAGGGTCTTTTTTGGGTGGTATTGGCCATTTTATGGTTCCAGCAGCCGTTTTGGGTGGTTGGGATTGAGGCCTGTTTGTGGCAATGGCATCTGGAAAAGGGAAGGGAACTCCCAAGGGCAAAAAGCTGGTCAACAAGACACCTTCTGTTTTCAGGGACTCTATTCTCTTTGGAGGATGAGGAGGAGGCACCCAGAGTGACCCACCATTCCCATGCAGAGCATTTCAGTACTGAAGTAATGGCTTGGTCTTTCTGTTTTAGAAGGTGTCTCAGGTGCCCATTCTAGCAGAGAGGCCTCAACTGTGGCAATGAGTTGCCAGTGGAGGTGGTGGTGGTGGCTGTTGTGGCCCCCATGGATGAAAGTAAACCATTGTCAGGTTCAACAGTCAAACAAGTGGAGCACAGTTTTCCAAGAAGCATATACTTTATTGTCAGTACTATTGATCAGGAACACAAGCACTGTTAGGAATGAGTCAAAAGGGAAAGCTTACTGTGATATACAGAGTTCAAACTCCCCCCCCCACTTGTGCACCAATCGGCCTGATTCCCACGGGCGGGAAGGAATAACCGATGCAGCTGAGCTGGGAAACGAAACCAATCACACGGTTGATTAATATGAAGACACTACAACTAAACAGTGGTACAAGGTTACAGATAACAGGAGAAGCGATGCAGAGAAAGGAATGCGGCACCCAGTTGTACACAGGTCAGGCTAGTGCCCCCTCAGTTCATAAACAATATGGCAGCGTAGCTGACAACCATCTTCATAAGTGGCGCTGGCCTGGTCATGGGGACCATGGGGCTTGACAGTTGGCTCTGGGTCATCAGAGGGGGCATCGGATGATGCCGGAGCTTCAACACTTCCATTTCCACAGGGTTGAGGATGTGGTTGGTCTCAGCCTCCTTACCAAGGGATGGTTTCATGGCAGGGTCCCCCATGAGATTGTTAGACTTTTCCCTCTCCCCTGGGAATTCCTTATGGGACAGTACCATTTGGGGTCCTGCCATGGGGCGATGTAGCTATGCCACTGGGCGACCACTTAATGGCAGCAACGAATGCCAGGGGATCTCCAGCCACCACCTGGATATTGGCAACCCCAGGAGAGAGGCTGGCTTCCCACACCATCACCCCCACCCCCCCTTCCATGAAACGGTATGGGAGAGAGAGAGATTAGCTTCCCCACCAGCCCACCCCACCCCACCATGCCTTCTTTCTCTCTCTTTCCTTCCCCAGCCCCCCCCCCCAGGCAGTGGGGAGGCTGGGGGAAGGAAAGAAAAGCTGCCCTGCCGCTTCTGGTCAGTTTCGCTTCTGGAGAAACAGCTGTTAGGTTTATCAGCTGATCTGAGGAGAGTGAAACTGATCAAAAGTGGAAGGGAAGTTTTCCTTTCCTTCCCCAATTCCCAGCAGCGGTGGGGAGGCTGAGGAAGAAAAGGAAATCTGCCCTACTACTTCTGGTCAGTTTCAGTCCCCTCCCATCAGCTGTTAAACTTAACAGCTAATAGGGGGAGTGAAAGTGACCAGAAGCTGCAGGGTGGCTTCCCTTACTTTCCCCAGCTTCCCCACCACTATGGGGATAGGCGCACTGGGATGGGGGTGTCTGGCATCATCAAATGGTGGGGCAGGACTTGTGGGTGGTGGGGCTCCACCCCCAAATGCCCCACCATGGCTACGGGCCAGTTGAGCTTTCAGCCCCAACCATGAATTGTAATTTCCTCAGTACCCTCTGTATGGTTTAGGGGCATCATATAAGTAACGTTTCCTGCACCTGCCAATGGCATGGAATAGAGACAGGGGCAGTCATTATGCGATAACTCTGAGTAGTTCAGTGAATCAGACACAATACTAAATATGTAAAGAGAATGAAAGTTTGCTAGTGGTGCTGAACCAGCAGCAAACAGTGTTGCATCCAGACTAAACTGGCAATTTCCACTAATTCTTTCTTCCCTCTGCAGAGTACTCCCAAGTCATTTTATGGCTGGCAGGTCTTCCATTTGAGCAGGGGACCTCACACCCAGAAGCCTTGTTCTTTCACTACCCCTTGGCAGAATGAAAAGGGAAAAGGGAGGGGAATTAGCATTGGGCCAAACTGCAACATCTTTTCCAATGTGAACCTAGGAGTGAGTTCAGCTCTAGTTCTAGCATTTCTCCAAAACTGTACACTACAGCTCTCTAAAGCCCTCTAAAGCTTCCACCATATGCCAGCTCCGGGCTGGCAACTCTGTCACTTCTTAAGGTCCCCTGACCTTTAGGGGCAGCATCTGGGGGAGATCAACAGGTGGGAGAGGCAAGGAAGTTCCATTCTGCCAGTGGAAAATTTAGTCTGGATTCAACTCACAATATGTAATTTAAGCCTAAAAATTCACAATGGGGAGGCAAGACTAGAATAGCAAGTCATTGGATTCACTATTAAGGAGTTGTACTACTTTCCATCATGTACACTATTCCTATGAATGAACATTATATTAAAACTGAAAAGATGAACTTTACAAATTGTTCCTCATAAAAGCTTCTTTTCCATATGTCTGTTTTCACCCTGTTTGTCAGATGTCACAACTTGATTTCCATTAATGAGTCACACAGTAAATTTGAAGTTATCCTCTAAATATATTTAACATTGACAGAATTGGGGGGGGGGTGTCATTTTGTTGGAGATTTTAAACGTTTAGACAGACTGACTGATAGACACGTTTTGTTTAAAAAGTATTTTTGATTTCCCTAACAAAAGCATAGCTCCAACATTTCAGACACTGGGATTCCTTTGTTGATGTTGTTCAGACCCCATGGACCACATCACGCCAGGCCCTCCTGTCTTCCGTCGTGCTCCGGAGTTTGCTTAATCTCATGTTCATTGCATCGATAACACTGTCTAACCATCTCATTCTTTGTCATCCCCTTCTTCTTTTACCTTCAGTCTTTCCCAACATCAGGGTCTGGGATTCCTACTTATGCTATTATGCCACCTGAATTAAATACAGATATGCTTTGACCTGTACTGTAGCTGACACAGTCCATATGTAAACCACCATTTGGAATATAAATGTCAGGAGACAAACTAGCCAGTTTGGTGTAGTGGTTAAGTGCGTGGACTCTAATCTGAGAGAACCAGGTTTGATTCCCCAATCCTTCACCTGCAGCTGCTGGATGACCTTGGGCAAGCCATAGTTCTATCAGAGCTGTTCTTGAAAGAGCAGTTCTCGAAAGAGCTCTCTCAGCCTCACCTTGTGGGGAGGGGAAGGGAAAGAAGATTGTAAACTGCTCTGAGTCTCCTTTGGGTAGTGAAGGGCGAGATATAAATCCAGTCTCTTCTCTCTTCTTCTTGTTCTCTTAGGAAGAGTTACTTTGCATTAATACAATAGTGTAGGCTTGTGTCCTTATCACCTTGACATTCACCCTGTGAACCTCTGCACAGGCAAATTTCTATTGTCATGGGGAGATGTACCACTAGAGAAGCAGAACATGGTCTAGGTTTCATCATCAACATATCTGGTGGAATGAGATCTTGAAACATTCACTGCAATATTGTGCAGAGTCACTCCAGTTTAAGCCCATTGTAAAAAGTGGTTCTTTCCACAATAGACCTTAAAGCCTGGTTCAACCCTGTCCCTGAACTTACATTCTACACTACAGGTTTCATTCCTGTAATTATCTCGGGGTATTTTTACATTCTACACTACACTTGAGTCACTCCTGTAATTATCTGAGTATTTTTTTGTTTCCACGTTACATTGAGGTCACCCTGGTTTCTCCCCACCCTTGTCCTGGGCTAAATGGATGCTGTTATAACCAGGGATAAATGCAAGGTATTGTGTCACAAGCTGAACCAGGGATGAGATCCAAGTGCGGAAAGGACCAGCAAGTTTAGACTAGAATGAATCTCCTGGCACCAATTCTTGCCAACCAGGCTGAAACCTGAGATATTGGAAAGAAGCAATGTTTGTAACTGCTCTTCAGACAAGGAGAGAAGGATTGCCCAGGTCATTATTTGCCATGCTTCACAAAGAGTGCAATGCAAAACTTATTTATATTATCAAATATATTTATTTATCAAAATAAAGCACTGTTGAGCAATAGTATAACTGATTCCGCCCAAACCCTTGGCAAACGTGAAGTAAACCTTAAGTGGCAGCAAAGAAATTCTATAAATCAACATTTTAAGATCTCTTTCCAGGATGGTTTGGAATAATTTAAAAATTGGCACAATCTTGTATAAAACAGGAGTTGTATGGAATAGCTGAAGATGGAGATCCGGGCAAGTCATCATTCTGCATTCTACTCTGTAGGCTTTTGAAGAATTCACATAGCAACATTCTTGTTTAATTGCAAATTAAGTGTTCAAAAGATCAGGTAACCAAGCTTCCCTAGAGAACAACATTTGATGTTCTGATGTGCATGAGAAAAAAATCAGAAAAGAGAAAAGACAGATATTTAATTATTAATTGATTATTTTAAAGGTAGGGGAAGAACATGGTTTAAGGACTGTTCGTTACTAGTATATATAAATAGATCTCGCTGAGAGGATAGCAGAACAGAGCCAAGGCAGTAACTAGAAATGCGCTGACTACAGAGCAAGAATATTTTGAGGCTTAGATATCTTCAATAAGGCTAAGCCAGCTCAAAAGATTCCACTGCTGCTCTAACACACAAGCCTTTGATGTTCCCTCATCTTTACATCATAGAAGGAGCTCAAAGGGTTAATTAAAATTTAATGATATCGGCAGTACTTTGAAAAAGTTATGAACTTGTGTGAGATCAATCATTTTCTTGGACTGCCTGACTTCAAAGCAGACATTATGCAAAAGGGAAAAAAAACCCTTCCATTCTGTCCTGAATTCATAAGCAAGGATTTTCTCATTAGTGGTCTAGGCACAGAATAGATTTTGAGTTCAAGCTAAAAAGGTGGAGAGGTGCCAAAAATTGGTTAATCTGAATGTTAAGTCTTTGATACCAATCACAGCTTTGTTGAATCATTGTACGGCTGCAAAAGAAAACCAAACTGAACCAAAAGAACAGGGACCATTCAGATGGGCCTGAAAGAAATACTTGGAATTAGGAGCTGAATAGTGATTTGCCATTCAAACATGCATGCAGTGTTAAGTAGTGGGTTCAAGAGGCTATTTAGAAACACAACAACAACACACGTGGTGAGCCACAACTATATACAGAAACCCCAGCCCAAAACACACCCAAATCTCTCCTTATATATAATTGAGTAAGAACATTCTATATGTGTTTAGTGTATGGACGCTTGAACTGTCAGTCAGAAGACGCTGGCTGGGTTGACTGGCTGCTTTGTGCAGTCCCGCCCAGCGTTTCAAGGTCTTTTGCATATGGAAGCTGATTGGACTTCACTGCATTCCACACCTCAAACTCACCCCCCTCCCTGCAAGGCAGTTGGAATGTCAGTTGCATATGGAACCTTCAAGGTCTTTTGCATATGGAAGCTGATTGGACTTCACTGCATTCCACACCTCAAACTCACCCCCCTCCCCGCAAGGCAGTTGGAATGTCAGTTGCATATGGAACCTTCAAGGTCTTTTGCATATGGAAGCTGATTGGACTTCACTGCATTCCACACCTCAAACTCACCCCCCTCCCCGCAAGGCAGTTGGAATGTCAGTTGCATATGGAACCTTCAAGGTCTTTTGCATATGGAAGCTGATTGGACTTCACTGCATTCCACACCTCAAACTCACCCCCCTCCCCGCAAGGCAGTTGGAATGTCAGTTGCATATGGAACCTTCAAGGTCTTTTGCATATGGAAGCTGATTGGACTTCACTGCATTCCACACCTCAAACTCACCCCCCTCCCCGCAAGGCAGTTGGAATGTCAGTTGCATATGGAACCTTCAAGGTCTTTTGCATATGGAAGCTGATTGGACTTCACTGCATTCCACACCTCAAACTCACCCCCCTCCCCGCAAGGCAGTTGGAATGTCAGTTGCATATGGAACCTTCAAGGTCTTTTGCATATGGAAGCTGATTGGACTTCACTGCATTCCACACCTCAAACTCACCCCCCTCCCCGCAAGGCAGTTGGAATGTCAGTTGCATATGGAACCTTCAAGGTCTTTTGCATATGGAAGCTGATTGGACTTCACTGCATTCCACACCTCAAACTCACCCCCCTCCCCGCAAGGCAGTTGGAATGTCAGTTGCATATGGAACCTTCAAGGTCTTTTGCATATGGAAGCTGATTGGACTTCACTGCATTCCACACCTCAAACTCACCCCCCTCCCCGCAAGGCAGTTGGAATGTCAGTTGCATATGGAACCTTCAAGGTCTTTTGCATATGGAAGCTGATTGGACTTCACTGCATTCCACACCTCAAACTCACCCCCCTCCCCGCAAGGCAGTTGGAATGTCAGTTGCATATGGAACCTTCAAGGTCTTTTGCATATGGAAGCTGATTGGACTTCACTGCATTCCACACCTCAAACTCACCCCCCTCCCCGCAAGGCAGTTGGAATGTCAGTTGCATATGGAACCTTCAAGGTCTTTTGCATATGGAAGCTGATTGGACTTCACTGCATTCCACACCTCAAACTCACCCCCCTCCCCGCAAGGCAGTTGGAATGTCAGTTGCATATGGAACCTTCAAGGTCTTTTGCATATGGAAGCTGATTGGACTTCACTGCATTCCACACCTCAAACTCACCCCCCTCCCCGCAAGGCAGTTGGAATGTCAGTTGCATATGGAACCTTCAAGGTCTTTTGCATATGGAAGCTGATTGGACTTCACTGCATTCCACACCTCAAACTCACCCCCCTCCCCGCAAGGCAGTTGGAATGTCAGTTGCATATGGAACCTTCAAGGTCTTTTGCATATGGAAGCTGATTGGACTTCACTGCATTCCACACCTCAAACTCACCCCCCTCCCCGCAAGGCAGTTGGAATGTCAGTTGCATATGGAACCTTCAAGGTCTTTTGCATATGGAAGCTGATTGGACTTCACTGCATTCCACACCTCAAACTCACCCCCCTCCCCGCAAGGCAGTTGGAATGTCAGTTGCATATGGAACCTTCAAGGTCTTTTGCATATGGAAGCTGATTGGACTTCACTGCATTCCACACCTCAAACTCACCCCCCTCCCCGCAAGGCAGTTGGAATGTCAGTTGCATATGGAACCTTCAAGGTCTTTTTGGCTGGAAAGGAGAGAGACTTGCCAACTCCAGGTTGGGAAATTCCTGGATATTTGAGGGGTGGAGCCTGGAGGGGGGGTTGTGGAGGGGGGGGACCTCAGACAGGTACAATGCCATAGACTCCACCCTCCAAACCATACCTTTCCTCCTGGGGAACCATTGTTGCCAATATCCAGGTGAGGGCTGGAGATCACTGAGAATTACAACTGCTCTCCAGGAGGGAGGGGGGAGGAGATGAAAAGCTGAAGTCAGAGGCGCAGATAAAGATAGGCTGATGGTTGGCTGGGAAGGAGACAGGGTTCCCACCTCCAGGTTGGGAGATTCCTGGAGATTTGATGGGAGGAGCCTGGAGAGGGTGGGGTTTGTGGAGGGGTGGGACCTCAGACAGGTACAATGCCACAGACTCTACCCTACAAACCAGTCCTTTCCTCCAGGGGAACCATTGTTGCCAATATCCAGGTGGGGTCTGGAGATCACTCAGAATTACAACTGCTCTTCAGATAGCTAAGATCAGTTCCTCTGAAGAAAATGGTGGACCCTGTCATTATACCCTGATGAGGTCGTCACTGCAAATTGATGCTGAGTGCCCATGACCAGGGCACTCTCTCAAAGCCTCTTTCTAGAGCTCATTGTGTTTATTTTCACAATGGGACTTATTCCTAGTATATACATAAAAACAAAAATAAATTTAAAAACCTACTTTGACTTCATTTTGATTCAGTCTTTTATCTAACACTGGAGAGTTTAAAACCAAACCAAAACAAAAATGTTGTGGTTTGGTGCTTGAGTGAAACTGCTACATAAACAGCAATTTTCCACCTCCTGCAGCAGCCATCTACACCCTCCCCACCTTATGTCCCTGTCAATCAAAAATATCATGGAACATGAGGTGGGGGGCTGCAATGAAAGGGGAGAAATCAGCAAAAGCTCCTACCATGAATGGAAAGTAGTCTAGGACTCAAACTTGTATTTGCAGTCGATACAAATGTAACCAGTAATAATAGAATGTAACATAATTAAGCTATAAATCTGGTGATTATGAGACCTGTTTTCCTTCCTTATAGCAGGTATTTATGGAAGATAAACCATTATATTCTACTTTCAGCTGGGTTGGCATTACAATCTTTGTTGTTAAAGTCATCTGCAAACAGGCCAATAAGTTCAGAACAGTCTCAGATGTATCACCCTTGTCAGCTCTTCTTCTTCAGTTAATGTGGAAGATAAATTATTTGGTATTGGAAAAGCAACAGAAAGAGTAACATGGATCGCTAGATGGTTAATTTACTTAGGTTGTCACCTTTCAACCAAGTACTGTTGCAGACCGCAACTGGATGCAACAATTAACAGGTGATAACATTTAACTCATTGTGGAGAGGTTTTACCTGCTAATTGTTGAGGATCTAGTCATTACATTGTCCAGGCTGGGGTTAAATTAACCTAGAGTTCAGCAGAGGAATGATCTCGCCCAGGGGTCATTTCCTGTAGGAGTGCACAGGAGCAGAGCTCCAGCAGTAAAGAGCACAGGGGGCGGGCACATGCAACAAGCCCCCCCCCCTGCTCCCAGCAGCCCTCAGTCAGAGCAAGAAGCAGCCAGGTAAATTGCAGAGCCCCCCCCCCCGGTCCAAAACAGTCCAGTGGCACGTTTAAGACCAAGTTTTATTCAGGTACAAGCTCTCCATCCTCTGCGAGAACAGATCTGCATGTCCCCCCCCCCAATAGCTAGCAATCCAAAACAGTCCAGTGGAGCCTGAGCGGTGGGTGTTGCCTTCTGACACACTTCTGATGATGTCAGGGGATGTGGCATGTGCAAATAAGTTATGCTAATGAGTTATGCTAATGAGCTCCTGCACCTCTCTTTCTACGAAATGACCCCTGATCTCACCCAATTTTCTACCTCACTTCAGCTCCTTGATCTGTGAGGCTTTTCTCTTTGTGAGCACCCTCCATGCCTTTTTGAGAGTCATAGGAGGCTTCTGTGGAAAGAGAAGAGGGTAAAAAAGTCATTTCTGGCAGCAGAAGGGCCATAAGGTATAACTCTTAATATTCCACTGTAGGACTGCTTAGAGCCAAAATTTCTAGCATGACCCAGATCTGAAGATTATATTATACCTGTCACATGAAAAGCAACTTAACCTTCTAGAAATACTTCTGGTTCATCTCTGCAGTGATTGAACCCAAGGATTAACTCCTTGAAGGATGGAGAGGTTGGGTTAGGATTGCTACTGGAAATATTTTGTTAAATCCAGTCCCAGCTGCAAAGGAGAGGAGAGGAGATTGCTCCTCTACATTTCTCTCTTTCACTTTCCTATCCACCAGCTCCCAGATAACATAGTGTCTGTGACAGAATAAAGAGTAGAGGACGAGAAGGTACATGAAAGAGATACATGGGAATATCCATGACAGTAATGTGTGCATGTGCAAGCAACACATCAGTCTCTGTTATTAATGTCCATGTTAAGACATTTTGACCTTTCTCCTATCAACTTTAAAAGGAAGGAAATTAAATTCCTAGTGGGATGTTTTAAAGATACTCTTAATAATGGCTTTTCATACTTCTGGTCTCCCATTTATTTTCAATTGATAAGTGGCATGATTTGAGTCACTTCTAATGGAACAGTACTGTAATCCCAAATTGCATTTTTATACAGTCTCCTTTAATTTGCAGTACACAAATCTTAATTTAATTTGTCATAGGATCATCCATTTACAATAGAACTGTGTAGAACTGCATGGGAAAACATGACCTCACTGTGACTGGCAGTTACAAATAAAGCTGCATTGCATTGAATTTGTATGAGATATAGATTTTCTGAGCCAGATTGGCATCAGCTGTAATTTGACATGGGTCAGTTAAAACAATGGAGCTCGCCTTATTTAGATACCTTCATCAATCCTTTTATCATCTTGTGGCTGAACTTCACAAAGAGAAAGAAGAACAGTGACATTCTGGGCTGATGCACCAGAGTTCCATTGTACTGCCTTGATAGATTGATGTGTTTAGAACAGAGGCATTGTCAAAACATGCTGCCTATATGCACAATGGATAAAGGGTCCTAAGCATCTCCCACAATAATAAGCACCATCAGGATTTGTTTATGCTCAGCCAAGTTTGCCAGATCAAAGTGCTCAGTCTAACACTGCAACATGTAGCACAGGTGTCTGCAGATTGCCCTGCAGAAACTATGTGTGGTATTTGCCCATACACTGCTCTTACAATTTACTACAGTAACTTTCTGCCTACAGCATGCATAAACAAACTAGTACTGTCAGAGCCTTGTGCCATACCATGAATGCTGCAGGTTTTCTATTATAGCGGCACCATTTTTAAATGTGCTAGAGCTGAAGGAAGACGAATCTTAGTCATACAAAAATTTGCAGATTTATAGTTGCAGGAAACCTATTACCACATATTTGACTGGGTAACTCAAAGCAATGTACATATTCACCCCAGAATGTTATAGTCCTCTTATCCTGTGTTGCGAGTTTGTTGGCCACTCTCTCTCTCTCATCATACATCTTAGCATGGTGACCAGCTCTTCTCAGTAATTGATTACCTTTAAAAAAAGGATGTGACTGCCTTAACACCCAAGATTTAAAATGTATACACTACTATTTCACTCTGTGAGGTTCCTAGTCAAAAGTGATCTCACCTGAAGTATGGAATTCCCAGGCACAAATTCCAGTTCAATTAGGCAACCAGCTGTTAGGTTTAAATGGCTGCAATCCATTTAAACCTAACAGCTGACTGGTGGACCCTTTAAAGGGGGGAGCAAAACTGAAGGGTTAAATGGCTGCCAACTGACCAAAAATGCATAAATGTTCAAGAAAGGTGCCTTCCCCAAACATCAGTTCCTGAGCTCCGAACTGGCCCAAGTTCATCCCAAATTTTGGCTCATGAGCCAGTGTGTGCCCATCCCTATGCCACAGATGTGCCAATCATCATTTTCTTTAGTTATCCATTATTTTTTAACATTCCACTGTCACCCCAGTGCTGATGATATGCAGCTGTGCTTTTCTCCCATGAAGATCTTCTATCTGATATTTCTCATCAATATCACAAGCTCTGAATTTTTCTAAAATGACCTTCATCTTTTTCTTACATACCTCATCCTTCTCCCTCATTTTTGGTGAAGTTTCTGTTTTCTTCTGGTTGGTATTTTTTTCTCTCCCATCCATTTTAGTCAAACTGTTGTGAAACTTCTCACTCTCAACTTTTAATATGGTTGTTTCCATGTTTGTGATCTTCTATCACAATGACATAATTTATTCTCTCATTCTTCCACTGTTTAATTCTCTACTTTCTGGTGTGACTTGCTCTTGGTTTCACATTGTCTCCCAATTTAGTAATTCTGATGCCCCATTTATTTTCTTCAACTCTAATTTTGTCCATCGTCTTTCCATATTAAACTTATTTCACTAGCTGCTGCTTCTTCTTCTTTTACTTGCCCAAATGGGCAAAGTTTATTAGTTTTCTTAAGGAATACACAAAACAAACAAAAAAGAGCAATACATTTTTAAAATATCTAGACATTGTCTCGCTCACAGCATCTTTAGATACATAGGCTGCGGTCACACAGAGCATTAGCCATGCTGCATAGACGGAAGATAGGTGAACTTTCCGGGAGTGATCTCACCGCAACATCTGAGGAGCGTAGAGCTCCCATGGCTGACCTGTGACTACCCTCCGAAGATGCACAGTAAAAAACTAGTACCTCAGAGGTACTAGTTTCCGGGAACTGCATGGCAAGAGTGGGTGCCTGATCACGCCACCAGGTTGTTCCCCCCCCATGCCTTCAGAAGCGCCCAACAGCGCATGCGCACAAAGATGCGTGGCATCGTTGGGGTCGAGGGAGGGCCACGGGGGGCTGCAATGGGGGTGAGTGGCAGCGGCCAGGTGGAGAGCGGGCCGCGTGTCCCGGGGAGAGAGGGCAGAAGGGCGGGCAGGCTGCTGGTGGGGAGGGGGATCTGGTGGGTTACTCCCCCTCCCCCCTCTTTGTGAGCGGCCCATGGACCCAGCCCGGAGTGGGCTGTGCATGGCCCTCCCAGAGGCGGCGGCTCGTTCTGTCCCCTTCCCATTGGCCGGATGCTCTTGGTGAAGGTGCGGATACTCATGTGATTGGCACCTCCACCCTAACCACGGGACCTCACCGGGACCTCACCGGGACGTCTGATCCCGCAGCAGTGCAGTATTTTGCCCTGGGGCAAACAGCCACACTTCCCCCCCCCGCATTTTCCTGGCCGTGTGGCCGGGGCCATAGTTCCCTTTTCCCCCTTGTTTATCTTTATATTCCACAATAAATATCATTAATCAAAATTCTATTCCCAATATATAGTTCATTTTTCTATATCCTATCTGCTATATTTCATTTTATCTATACTACACTATTATTAATCAGTTTTATAATAATAAAAATAGGAAGGGAAAGAAGCAGGTGTTTCAACAGTTTAACAGTTCTAATTTGGTCACATTTTTCTTGTATAATAACAGTTTGGTCCCTTTAAGATATTCCTTCACCTTTTTAGCAATATTAGCTTTCAAAATCCCATATACTTACAAACTTAAGCATGGTATTTTATATTTTTCTTAGCTTTACAGTGCCAATATGCTTTCACCTTACTCTGTGTAAATCCATCTTTTCTCTCACAACAATAAATCATTACATCTTCTCTAGGTAATCAGCTCATTACTATTATTTTTGCTCTGCAAAGTCCACTCTAAAAATCAAACTGCCCTATATATTTTTCTCAATCTTCAGTTAGAGCATTACAAATATCCCAAACCTGTTGTTTCAAATAGACCAACCATTACTTATAACTTTCACTAATCAATTGGAACAATAAAAATAGTCAATATTTACAACTACAGATTATATTCTTAGTCAATCATTTTTGAAATGTCAGTATAGGTTCAAAGAAAAAATAAGTAGTCTATAGACAAGTATTACTTAGCAGTTAGAGTTCTACTTTGGATAAATCTTTCTCTCATTGACCAGTTAAGCCATGCAAACAGTCAAGTTCAGAAGAAAGAGAGAGAGAAGAAAAAGGAGAGGGAAAAAATAGTATATAAAACAGTATTTCTTAGCAGTTAGAGTTCTACTTTATCTCCTTGATCAATTAAAACATGCAAACAGTCAAGATATATTGTTACAAATACTTATAAAATATAAGTTTCTTTTGTTTTCTCTGCAAATGTCTCCCCAAAATTGTTAGTATTATATGCCTCCGATCTTTGAAGGTCTCATCCTTTTTAGTCTTGCTTATGAAATAGCACATGAAGTTCTGTCTCATCAACTCGGCCAGGGCTGTCTTGTATCCAGTCAATGTCAAAGTCACTGAGGAATATTCAAAATTACAGCTGAATAAATCTCTCATTCTGAGTGTCAAGTGTTGAAACAGTTCTGGCTGTTCCTCACTTTGTAAAATATATGACGTCATCTTTGCTTGGTCATCTTGTACTTCAAGAAACATGATCTCGCTTTCAAAGACTTCTTCCAGGGCCTGGCAGACAGCGTTCATGATCTTTATCTCTAATTGTAACATAAAGAGATCCCAATATTCCTCCCAGTCATCATCTGAAAGCTGTAATATGTTTCCAAAGGCATTTTCCTTCTTTCCCATTGCATTTGAAAAGGCCATCGCACTCCTGAACAGGCATCTTTCACAAATCTGTGAACTACACAGGTAGAAAAGTCACGGTCGCCATTTTACATCCACAAGCCTGTCCTCCTTTCGATAAATCAAATCAGCCACTTAAGATAAGTCTCTGTAGAAGTCTTTTCCCAGCTAGCAGATAGAAGATTTCAGTGCAAAGTATAGCCCCTCTATTTTAAAAGTAAAGAACTCCCCCAAACTTTGCCAAGCTGCAAGCGCGGGAGTCTCCAGCTCCCTTTGCTTCTGGGGAAGATTTATGGGGGCAGTCAAATGTTCTTTTCCAAGTTTGAAGTTTCTAAAAAAGCCAAAAATACTCACTAAGTCTTCACCAAGGATGTTAGTGACGAGGTATGGAGGCCCTTATATGGGGTTCTTACAACTTGCCAGTCATGTTAACACGGTTGGTCTTTTGGAGCTTCTGCTTCAAGATGATCTGATTCCATCTCCCGCTGTTGCCACAGGCGGGGGGCTCAGATGAAAGTCTTCTGCCACCAGTTTCCTACACCCGAGGTACCGGAGAGACTCCTGACCCATCCGGTGTGTCCGGAAAGGTAAAAAAAGTCCACTAAAAAGCTCCAAAAGCTAGTGAAACTCAGAGAGCCCCGAGTATTCAACTAGGTCATTGCACAGAAGCCATGCCTCTCTACCTCACTAGCTTCTGTTTCTTTTTTGGACCAAACATAATTTTTTTTCTTTTTCCTTAATCTCTCCACACTTGGCCCTTTTGCCCATCTTCTCTCTCTGCTTTCTTATCATTATTCCGCCAATGCTTTCTTCTTGGCTTGACCTTGGGTTACTTTTGTTTTATGCCTGAATCCTCCCTTTTTTCTCCTTCTCTTTGGAACACACTACATTCAGGTATCCAGATATCTCTTCAGTTGCAAGTATTTAAACACAGTTTTAAAATCTCTCCCCCAAACAGCCTCCAAACTCTAACTCAACAGGTATAGATAGGAACTCACAGGCTGAGGCAGGTGATGCACTGTATTCTTGGTGCTTGGGGGGGCAGCAGTGGGAGGGCTTCTAGTGTCCTGGCCCCACTGCTGGACCTCCCGATGGAACCTGGTATTTTTGGTCACTGTGTGACAGAGTGTTGGACTAGATGGGCCATTGGCCTGATCCAACATTGGCTTCTCTTGTTCATATCTGGTTTCCCCTTCCTTTTGTGTATGTTAATGTTTCTCCAAAAGCTTGTTTTTCCTATATTGTAAGCCATAGGACAGAGATTTTTGCCTTAAAATTAATTTCTATATGACATCTTGTTATAAAACGTTTCATGAGTAATGCACACATGCTAATATTTTTATTTAGATCCAATACATACCCCCCAATAGCCATTGACTTCCCACATAGAAACTGGAGTGTTCACATTCATACTAGTTATTGGGGGGGGGGCTTGACTATATAGCAGTCCTGAAAACAAAAATGAGATACCAAAAATAAGTAATCAAGTGATCTGGCTACAAGGCTGCATGCCACAGTAACCTCAAGATCACAGTATTGAAACACACTGTACATGAGTCTGCCCTTGACAACAAATCAGAAACTCTAGTACCAAATGCCACAGCTTGCTATTGGGAGCTAGCAAGATTATGCGTATCACTTCTGTTTTGCCATTTGTTAGCAATTAACTCTAGGGTTCAGTTCAGGGTGCTCATTGTTACCTACAAAGCCTTTCATAGCCCATTTCACACCAGATGTATTTCACATAAGTTGTAAAACAGAACTGATCAAGAAGGCATATTTAATAAAGGACATAGAAATGTGGCAAAATGGAACTGGGCAAGAGTGTACTTGGCTGCAGGGCTGCAGAATACTCTACATGGGTCTGCCCATGACAACAAGCTGGAAACTCCAGCTGGTATTCTTTGAACATTTTTAAGCAGTTCTTTCTCTTTCTTTATTCTCCCCTTCCACTGCATTGTTTATTATATCTTATTTATTTCATTCTTCTCTGATGGTGTAATCCAATTCTATCATTTTCTTTAGTACCTAATGGTGCAACCCAGTTTTAATACTTTCATTGTATATATTAGAATGACCTTTATTGTGTTGTTTTAATAATTTGATAATTAGCCTTGAGTCTCAACAATAAATGCAAATGATAAATGAAGCAAATAAATAAATAAATAGGGAGGCAGATAATCTTGGTGTCCCATCCCCACCCCTGGATAAAATAAAGCTTGATCACTGCCCATTTCCATACACTTTTGGACAAATTTCTCACATACCTCTGAAGTTTTTTTAAAGTACTAAATGGCTACTCTCTGAATACTCCATCTTCTTTTAGGTACAAAACCGACCCTGCCTCTTATGAGAAGAATCATGTTCCAATATTATTGAATGTCAAATACATTTAAACTGTGATTTTAAACATATTTTAATCTTGCACATTTGATGAAAAAATTCACATATGAAAGAAAGAAGCTCTTGATTCTACAAAATGGTTAACATTCTGATGAAGTCATTTGGCCACTGAACCGTATTTTAGACAGCAGCAAAATGAATTAAGAGCAACACTGTACTATGAGAGACAACAGATCCAGAATTTACCCTTTTATGCAGTACCCTTTTACAAAATGAATGCCACTAGAATCAATTTTTATTCTAGCTAATAAAAAAGTTAAGGCTATCATTTCAGTTACTGATCATTAAACCTTACTAACAGATCAAGAAACAAACCAATGCATATGCCATTTCCTTGACACAGCAAGGCAGTAAAGAGCAAATGCATGTAGGACAAGTGGATATGTACAACAGCACTTACTATGTAGGCAATAATTTATCATAAAGTATTCACTTGTGGATGGAAATATTCTTGGTTATTCCATACTCTGGATTCAGCAAGAATATTCCCCTCCAACAGTGAATATTTCAAAATAAATATTTTTTTTCCTATGTGTTGATTTTTCTAATTTCCCAATGTTTCTCTACCCGACAAATGGGTATTCACACTGGGAGGACAAACCTCTCACATACCACTTCATCTCTCAAATGCATACAAATACATTTGTTCATTATATTAGGTTCACCACCATGCCTTAGTTCCATTTGGATTACCTCCTCTAGTTTTTACTGTGTTTTCAGAAACACGTCTCCCTTCATTTTTCATTTAGATATGCAAGAATCTTAAACTGATTTTCTTTCTCAAAT
The DNA here is from genome assembly GCF_001447785.1 of Gekko japonicus. Taxonomy (NCBI): domain Eukaryota; kingdom Metazoa; phylum Chordata; class Lepidosauria; order Squamata; family Gekkonidae; genus Gekko; species Gekko japonicus. The sequence goes on from NW_015164202.1 coordinate 73,203, forward strand.
ATTTTGCTGATCTCCTGTCTTTTTTCCAGTCTACCTGGACAAAATACTTATACCAGCTCCAGTTTGGGATATTGCTGGAGATGTGGGGGTGGAGCCTAGGGAAAACAAAGTTTGGGGAGGGTCCTCAGCAGAGACGTAATGTGATACTGTCCACACTCTGAAGCTGCCGTTTTCCCCAGGGGAGCTGTTCTCTGTAGCTTGGAGATCAGCTGTAATTCAAGGAGAACTCCAGGCCCCACCTGGAGGTTATCAAACACCCAGGCCTTTTAAAATGAATGAAGTTATTTCTACAAAAATACAAATACCAAAATGGGAAGGCTATGTTGCTTTCAATATGTTATGACCACATTTTAAATATGTGGACAATGCTAATAGTACAAAATTCTTCTTATTCTTTCCACCTGGAGCCATTTTTTAAATGAGATAGCTTTACGATAATAGGAGCTTTGGGTAGCACTGCCATGGCCACAATGGCTGTATGACCATCAAAAAGAAATTAAACCCATCATGCAATTTCAGTATTAAATAAGTCTATGCTAAATCACTGTGATATATGTATAGCAAGGGCAGATGACAACAGACATATGACTGTTTATCAAAAGCATAGAGCTGTACTGTTCCAAATAGAAATTCTGTTTGGACAGAATAAGGAGAAACAGAATGGTTTCTAATTGGCAAAGGTGTCAAACAAGGATGTATTTTATCTCCCTGTCTCTTCAATCTGTATGCAGAACATATCATAAGGATTGGATTTAGATGAAGGTGAAGCGAAAATTGGTGGAAGGAACATGAACAATTTGAGATATGCAGATGACACCACATTACTTCAAGAAAATAGAGAAGATTTAAAATGACTACTGATGAAGGTTAAAGCAGAAAGTGCCAAAGCAAGATTACAGCTGAACATCAAAAATACAAGAGTAATTACTACTGGGGAATTATTAAGGTTTATGATGAAAATATTGAAATTGTTCAAGATTTTGTATTCCTTGGCTCCATCATCAACCAAAAGGGAGACTGCAACCAAGAAATCAGAAGGTGTCTGAAACTGGGAAGGCAGACATGAAGGAGCTATAAAAGATTCTTAAGTATAGGGAGGTGAGACGGGTGACCAAGATCAAGATGAAAAGAAGAAAATTGATTCCTTTGGAATGTGGGTTGGAGGAGAGTTTTTGTGGATGCCATAGACTGCCAAAAGTACAAATCAGAGGGCTCTAGATTAAATTAAGCCCAAACTCTGCCTAGAAGCTAAAAGGATCAAATTATGGCTATTGTACTTTGGTCACATTATGAGAACACAAGATCCACTGGGGAAAAAAATAATGCTAGGAAAAGTTGAAGGAAAAGAGCAAGACTCGACATGGGATAGATTCACTCGATGAAAGAAGCCACGTCCCTCAGTTTGCAAGACCTGAGCAAGGCTGTTACAAAGAGATGTTTTGGAGGACATTAATTCATACGGTCACCATAACTTGGAACCACCTTGATAGCACTTAAATCCACACAAAAAATAAACTGTCACCTGGAATCTTCCCTTAGTATTTGTTGCTAGAGACATGTTTGTAGAACTGGGTCAAAAAATTCTTCTTGAGAAAGTGGGAGATATTTCAGCTCAGCAAGTACAAAAACTTGAAATACCACAATGATCCCAACACCACAATACTTGTATTCCTTCAAGTCAAGGGTTATTTGTGTGGAATGATATGGAAAGGTTTTGTTATGAGACCTGTAATAAAATTGAACAACCTGTCATGAATGTATGAAAAGCATTTTCTTTTACATGCGTACACCATCTCATTAGATGTGATGCTTAAACTTGATCAAAATTTTCTTATAAGAAGGTAAAAAAATAGATTATGCCATGAAGGGCTCTCTCATTAGGCTTCGCAGGGTGGGGCCGGCTACACTCAGTGCTGAAATGATCCTGACTCTCTTCATCCTGATAACGGACTTTTCTTAAGAACTGGCCTTACAGAAAGCTCTGGGACATGAACAGAACATCAGTCTTTCATAGTCCATCTGGATACCTTGGTCTTCATGTAATGTTTCTGGATGAGTATCAAGATCGACTCTTTGTGGGAGGAAAGAACCTGATATATTCCCTCAGCTTAGACCAAATCAGTGAGAATTACAAAGAGATCCATCGGCCTAGTACACCCCTACAAACAGAGGAATGCAGAATCAAAGGAAGATATGCTGAAGAGTGTACAAATTATATTCATGTCCTGCGTCATTACAACAGAACACACCTCATGACCTGTGGGACAGGGGCCTTTGATCCCATCTGTGCTTTTATCAGAGTTGGCCATCAATCCGAGGCTCCCTCGGCAGCAGCAGGCCAGTGGGTATTGGTGGGGGTACTGGAAGAGGGTTTTTTCCCTCTCTCAGAGCCCCTTGAAGTCGCCGGAAACTGGGACGACACGGAGCCAGATAGCGATAGATCCATTCCAGCATCGGTGGTGGTAGCAGCGATAACAGCTGAGCCATCCCAGCAGGGATCGTTGGGGGTCTCAAACTGCAGGAGTCAACATCTGAGGAGAAAGACCCAGAGTGGCTGGGGGATCATGGACCCCTTCGATGTCATATCGGAGCCAAAAGGACTGGAGAGCCTTGGAGATCGGGAAGCTGAATTCAGACCGTCCAGTTGGGCTGAGCTGGGAATGCGGAGTGCCCCTAGTAGCTGGTTCGAAGAACAGGTAGCTGCCAGGGAGAGTTGCTTCCTTTCTCTATGGTGGAAGCCTGGAACCTGGAAGCTGCTGTTTGGACAGTCCCTAAGTGCTAGAAGTGGTGGCGGGACACCTGTACCCTTGGCAGTTGTGGATGCAGCAGCAGAGTCCTTCGATTTGGCAACAGTTTTGTGTTTATGTAGTAGGATTGTGGATGAGTGCTAAGAACATAAGAGACGCCAATGTTGGATCAGGTCAAAGGCCCATCCAGTCCAGCACTCTGTATCACACAGTGGCCAGAAATACCAGTGCCATCAGGAAGTCCACCAGTGGGGCCAGGACATTAGAAGCCCTCCCACTGTTGACCCCCCCCCCCAAGCACCAAGAAGACAGAGCATCACTTGCCCCAGAGTCCCTATCTATATTTTGTGGCTAATAGCCACTGATGGACCTCTGCTCCATATGCTTATCTAATTCCCTTTTGAAGCTGTCCATGCTTGTAGCCACCACCACTTCCTGTGGCAGTGAATTCCATGTGTTAATCATTCTTTGGGTGAAGTACCGCTCAGCAATTTCATGGAGTGCCCACGAGTTCTTGTATTGTGAGAAAGGGAGAAAAGTACCTCTTTCTCTACCTGCTCTTTCCCATGCATAATCTTATAACCTCTATCATGTCACCCCTCAGTCGTTGTTTCTCCAAGCTAAAGAGCCCTAAGCACCTTAACCTTTCCTCATAGGGAAAGTGTTCCAACCCTTTTATCATTCGAGTTGCCCTTTTCTGCACTTTTTCCAAAGCTATAATATCCTTTTTTAAGGTGTGGTGACCAGAACTGCACACAGTATTCCAAATGAGGTTGCACCATTGATTTATATAGGGGCATTATGATATTGGCTGATCTGTTTTCAATACCCTTCCTAATAATCCCCAGCATAGCATTGGCCTTCTTTATTGCAGTCACACACTGTCTCGACATTTTCAGTGAGTTATCCACTACAACTCCAAGATCTCTCTCTTGATCAGTCTCTGCCAGTTCAGACCCCATCAACGTGTATTTATAGTTAGGATTTTTGGCTCCAATGTGCATCACCTTGCACTTGGCCACATTGAACCCCATTTGCCATGTTGACGCCCACTCGCCCAAAATTGACAGATCCCTTTGGAGTGCCTCACAATCCTCACTGGTTTTCACCACCCTGAACAACTTCGTATCATCCGCAAATTTAGCCACTTCACTGCTTACTCCCATCTCCAAATCATTAATGAACAAGTTAAAAAACAGTGGACCAAGTACTGATCCCTGCCGTACGCCACTGCTTACCACCCTTCACTGAGAAAATTGTCCATTTATACTCACTCTCTGTTTTCCATTAATTAGCCAATTTTTGATCCATAAAAGGACTTGTCTTTCTATCCCATGATTTTTGAGCTTACTTAGGAGCCTTTAATAAGGAACTTTGTCAAAAGCTTTCTGGAAGTCAAGGTAAATAATATCTATTGGATCCCCCTTGTCCACATGTTTGTTCACCCCCTAAAAGATGTATGAGTGATGAATGTGGTTGTATGATTGTGATTCCAGGGACTTTTAATGTTTAGAGTGATAGGATTCCCTGATATGACCTGTTAGGTCAGGCAATATTGTATTTAGTATTTTGCATAATAGCACTCTGATTGTATTTAGTAGCAGTAGATAGTGATTAATCGGTTGTTTTAGGAGTGGATTCTGCTACCTCCTGTCATTCACTCCATTGGTGGTCTGAAGCGCTGCGGAGAACACCAGCGTAACAAATGTCTGGGCAGCAAATTCCGGTGCTCTTGGGACTGGGAAGTTTTGCGGTGGACCTAGGTGGGGCTTCAAGGGAAGGATGCAAAGAAACAGAGCAAATCAGCATCCTACGGCCCATCCCAATGGTGGCCGACAGTGGGGCCAGAATGGAGACCCCCCCCTCTGTCACTGGTGCTGTGCAATGCCAGATCTATTAACAACAAAACTACAATCCTTCGGGATTTTTTTCAGGAACAATGAGTTGACATGGCGTGTGTGACCGGCCAGTAGCCTGTCATCCCTGCTGGAGGCCGTATCAAGCTGGGCATTGGAGCACCCTAGGCTGATCATCTTGGGTGACTTCAATGTCCATGCTGAGGATGCGACCTCCAGCCGGGCTACGGACCTGGTGTCGTCCATGGAGGCACTGGGACTCTCTCAATTTGTCTCAGCTCCTACGCATCGGGCCGGTGACATGCTCGATTTGATCTTCGCAGCGGGGGTGATGGTAGACCCTGAAGGCCCATCTGAATGTTCCACCCTGATCTTGTTTAGGTGGCGAGTGGATTTTTGCTCGCCCCGTGGTGCCAAATGGACCCAATGCGGCTCCAGATGGCCCTGTGGGATCCGAGCCCCCCTGGCAGCTCATTGGATGAGCTGGTGGAGGACTGGCATGCCTGGCTCTCCTTGGCCATCGATGAGATCACTCCCAGGCACCCACTCTGCACTCGTGTTAAACGAGCGCCTTGGTATACCCAGGAGTTACGTGAGCTGAAGCGAGAACTGAGACGGCTAGAGAGACGGTGGTGCCGAGCTCGCGACGAGGCATCAAGAACATCCTATAGGACGCTTATGAGAGCCTATGAGATGGCAGTCAAAGCTGCAAAGTGTGATTTCTATGCGACTACGATTGCATCTGCTAGCTCATGCCCAGCCCAGTTATTAAGTACAATTCGGTCTTTGACAGCTCTGCCACAGGGCAGGCAAAATGTTAGGGAATTGGATATTGGCTGTGAGGCATTTGCGAGCTATTTTGCAGACAATGCCTTGGCGCTCCGCCGTAACCTCCCTGCCACAATTGAAACAGTGAGCGAACTTGAGGCCCCTTGCATGCGTTTGGTGCCGGGTTCAGAGTGTTTTGACCTACTCAGTCTGGAGGAAGTTGACAGATTGCTCGGCCTTGATCCGTGCCCTTCCTGGCTCATTAAAGTGGGCCACGAGGGGTTCCAAGGTGCCCTGCAGGAAATTATCAACACATCCCTCTCAGAGGGACGGTTCCCTGGGGCACTCAAGGAAGTGATGGTCTGCCCTCTCTTGAAAAAGCCATCTTTGGCCCCAGCCAAATTGGCCAACTATCGGCCGGTGTCCAATTTGCCCTATTTGGGCAAACTTATTGAGAGAGCGGTGGGGTTTGCCTCTTTTCTCCAAGGTTGGGGACAAAGGGTGGTGATAGGGGATCAGCGGTCCCGGAGACATTCCCTTGAGTGTGGGGTGCCTCAGGGGGCTGTGCTGTCCCTGATGTTGTTTAACATCTATATGCACCCCCTTGCCCAGATTGCCCAGAGTTGTGGGCTTGGGTGTCATCAATATGCAGATGACACCCAGCTCTATCTGATGTTGGGCTGCAGGTTGAACTCTGCTCTGGATGACCTTCATCGGGTGGTACAGGCTGTGGCTGGGTGTCTCAGACTGAGCTGGTTGAAACTAAACCCAGCAAAGATGGAGGTCCTGGGCCTGAGTCGGATTGGTTCAGGGTTGGGGCTCCCTCTCCCGACCTTTGATGGGTTGCCTTTGGTGCCAGCATTGGAGGTTAGGAGTTTGGGTGTGCTCCTGGACTCCTCTTTAACGATGGAGGCCCAGGTGGCAGCCACTGCCAAGTTGGCCTTTTACCATCTTCGGCTGGCTCGGCAGTTGGTCCCCTTCCTTGACTGCGATGACCTGGCAACAGTGATCCATGTGACAGTCACCTCGAGGTTAGACTACTGTAATGCTCTCTACTTGGGGTTGCCTTTGTCGCAAATCCAGAAGCTGCAGCTAGTGCAGAATGCTGCAGCCAGGCTGCTGATGGGTCTCTCTAGGAGGGATCACATTCAGCCTGTGCTGAAAGCGCTGCACTGGCTGCCAATAGAATACCAGATCTGCTTAAAAGTGCTGGTTCTTACCTTTAAAGCCCTGTATGGTGAGGGTCCGGCTTACCTAAGAGACCACCTTTCCCCATATGTTCCCCCAAGGGAACTATGGTCGGGGGGCCAACATCTCCTGGAAATTCCAGGCCCCAGGGATATTAAATTTGCAGTTACCAGAGCCAGGGCATTTTCTGTGGCGGCTCCTACCTGGTGGAAGGAGCTCCTGAAGGAGATTCGGGCCCTGCGGGACCTTTCTCAGTTCCGCAGGGCCTGAAAGACGGAGCTCTTCTGCCAGGCTTTTGAGTAGGAGCCGCCGCCACCACTATTCCACCATCCGGGGTGCGAGGTGACCCTGGAAGGAGAAGGGATGACAGGCTATTGGAACATTGCCGTTGGATTAACATCTACCCCATCTTGTGACAATTCGAGCACTGACACTTTGGTGTTTGTATTATATTATTTTATTCTGTTTTATGCTGTTTTTATCTGTCTTTACTTTGGCACTCGTACCTCGTTGTTAGCCGCCCTGAGCCTTTGGGGAGGGTGGGATATAAATCAAAAAATAATAATAATAAATAAATGGATAACACAAAGTGGAAATGTATATTGTCTTATAGAACTATCTCTGTCTTTCCCTTAGGAAAAAAACTTGAAGAAAATGATAACTCCTTTAAGATCTATCATACCATGAGTAGCAAGTGTTAGTTTTATGGAGCAGATAAGGCTGGACACACAAACATGACTCCAGTTAGTGGAAGCAAGTGGTGAGGACTGTATCATCTGTATTCCCTGCAAGCCACATATTTTAACTGCAAAATTATATATATACTAGGAATAAGGCCTGTTGTGGAAATAAATGAAACGAGCTCTAGAAAGAGGCTCTGGGAGAGTGCCCCAGCCATGGGCACTCAGCATCAATTTGTAGTGGCGACCTCAGCAGGGTATAATGACACTGTTAGCCAGCAAGGTGCTTTTTTGCTCTCTTATGGACTATGAACTGTGAACCAGGGTGTAAAAGGACTATGATGCCAGGTAACCAGAGTAAAATGTCAGACACACACAGCAGCAGATGCCTGAGATGATGTGCCTATGGTTTCCAAGAGGTTGCCTTGTTCCAGAGATTTTCCTGTACACACCACAAGCACTACACAAGCAGCCAGTTTGCCATTGCTGGTTCAACAATGGAGTCACAATGCCTTATGTGACTCTGTTTCAGAAGGCTGACATGTTCCCTGCCCCCCAACATCTTCGTTGCTGTAAAGCAAACACAAAGAAACATCTTCCACAGTCCCTTAACAAAAGGATTGGCTTGCCTGTCCACCTGGAGAAACTGGTTCCTGCAGCCTCAACACAAAGAGAGCAATCAGTGACTCAACATGCCATCCAGGTGTCTCTATTACCAGATTATTTAACATTCAATATTGCCCAACCTAGACCCCCTTCCTCCACTGCATACATGACTTATTGGAATGGACCACAGAGGGGCTGTCTCAAGGGAAGTGTCCAGCAAGACCTCCCCCCTGTCACCCCAAAGGAGGGGACCTGCTAAGCTCCTGAAGTCACCTTATAAAAGGTGACACACGGAAATGCACACTCTCTCTCTACCCCCTCAGTGGCCTCTATACTCTCTGCCTCTTGAACTTGTGGCTACCTTGCCACGTACCTTGCCTCAAGACAAGGAACTGCAGCCAGAGTCTCCATGTGCTTTCTGATGGTTCATGCTGCACGCTCCCTTTTCCTAGCATAATCCCCATTTTCCTAGAATTCCCCTATTTTTCCATTTGGAAGACTTCATCTCTTCAGGATCAGGTAACGTATCGCTAAACCAATGAATCTCCTGCTAATGCAAATGTGCTATCCCAATCTCTCTATTTTTGTTAGCTCTATATAATTGTGTGTGTGTTTGTGTATTGTTTGAATGTGCTGAAACCTACAGTAAAAGACATTTATTTTAACTAACTTCAGCCTGCGTGTCTGTTACTGGTACTCTGGAAAAGCGGGACCCCTGTATATAAAGGTGATTGCTCCCTTATGCTAATTACTACTTATAAATAACTCATATTCCCCAATAATTGATAAGAAACCAGAGCAATTTGGCTAACAACACAGAGTCCACCATTTTCTCCAGAGGAACTGATCTCTGCTATCTGAATAGCAGTTGTAATTATGACTGATCTCCAGCCCCCACCTGGAGATTGGTAACAATGGTTCCCCAGGAGGAAATAACTGGTTTGGAGGGTGGAGTCTATGGCATTGTACCTGTCTAAGGTCCCACCCCTCCTCAAACCCCACCCTCTCCAGTCTCCTCCCCTGAAAACTTCAGGAATTTCCCAACCTGGAGGTGGCAAACCTATCTCCCTTCCAGCCAACCATCAACCTACCTTTATCTGCCCCTCTGACTTCAGCTTTCCATCTTCTCCCCCCTCCCTCCTGGAAAGCAGTTGTAATTCTCAGTGATCTCCAGCCCTCATGTGGAGATTGGCAACAATGGTTCCCCAGGAGGGAGTGGCTGGTTTGGAGGGTGAAGTCTATGGCATTGTACCTGTCTGAGGTTCCACCCCTCAAATCTCCAGGAATTTCCCAACCTGGAGTTGGCATGTCTATCTCCTTCCCAGCCAAACATCAATCTGCCATTATCTGCCCCTCAGTCTTCAGCTTTCCATCTCCCTCCCCACACACACCTGCAGACTCTACCATGCTCTGAAGCACTGACTGCTACATCACATTGGCTTTCATGGGGGGGCATCTCAGTAGGATATAATGACACAGAGTCCACCATTTTCTCCAGGGGAACAGACCTCTGCCATCTGAAGGGCAGTTGTAATTCTGAGTGATCTCCAGCCCTCACCTGGAGATTGGTAACAATGGTTCCCCAGGAGGAAATGGCTAGTTTGGAGGGTAGAGTCTATGGCATTGTACCTGTCTGAGGACTCACCCCTCCTCAAACCCCATTCTTTCCAGGATCCACTCCTCAAATCTCCAGGAATTTACCAACCTGGAGGTGGCAACCCTATCTCCTTCCCAGCCAACCATCAACATACAGTTATCTGCCCCTCTGACTTCAGGTTTCCATCTCCTCCCACCTCCCTGTAACCTCTACCTAGGAAAAGTACAGTCTTTTCCCACAGTGGTGTCCAAAGCAGCTCACATCATTCTCCTCTCTCTGTTTTGATCTGCACAACAACCCTGTGAGGTAGGTTAGGCTAAAAGTCTGTGACTGGTCTGAAATCACCTAATCAGCTTTCACAGGAAGAACCTGGGTCTGGCAGACCCTGCTCTGAAGCACTGACTGCTACACCTAGGGTAGCCAACCTCCAGATGGAGCCTGAAGATTGCCAGATATAACAACTGAACTCCAGACAACAGATCTCTTTCTCCCCCTGGAGAAGATTAACCACTTTGGACAGTGGCCTCTATAGCATCCTGTTCAGCTGAGGCCTCTCCCCTCCCCAGACTTTGGCTTCCTTAGACTGGCTTCCTTAGACACAGAATCTCTCTACATGGAGCTGAAGACCCTTGTCAGGACTGGCCCCAATGAGTTTTCTCCCAAAGGCCAAAAGAGGTGTGGAAAGGGTCTTTTACTGACAGAACCAAGCTTGGTTGCCTAGCAACAGGCACTGTGGGGAAAGTAGGGTTCCCAGCTCTGAGTAGAGAAATACCTGGAGATTTGGGGGGTGGATCCTGTGGAAGGCAGCATTGGGGGTGCGGAAAGACTCAGCAGAAACTTCCCAACCTGGAGCTAGCAACCCTAGTCTGGACTGGCCCCAATGATTTCCTCAGAAAAGCATGGAAAGGGTGTCCTTCCTTTGTCTTTTTACTGACAGAAGCAAGCTTGGTTGCCTACCAACAGCCACTGAGGGAAAAGTTAGTCCCACAGAGGAGACAAGCAGGCAAATTGTGTTCCTCAGGAGAGAGAGCATATTCTGACAAGGAACAGTTGTTGAAGTGGGCGGGGAAGAGGAGATGACCCAGCACCCAGCCAATGGCACGTCGGTACTCTTGAGTGGTGGCTGATGGGCCAATGGCTGATGGAGCGCAATGTGGGCAGGACTCAGGCTATGCAGCCAGTGGATAGGGACAGTTTCTGAGTGACACATCATGGATCCAACTGATTTGAGCATGTGGAATGTTCAGAAAGTTCCACCCTACTACTCAATTATATACCTTCAAATGGTAGCTTTACATATTTTCACTGCTGCCAGATTGGTCTTTGCTGGGAAATGAAAGGGAAAGAAGCCCAAAATTCAAGATCCATGTTTTTTTGAAACTGATGGCTTACCAAAAAAAAAAAAAAAGAAAGAAAGAAAAAGAAAAAGTGATGTATCCTAATTGGATTCATTATAGTCTGGAGCTTTACTGAAGATGAAACTGACAACAGAATAGTTAGTAGTAAAATTATGATCACTCAATAGTGATATTCTTGTTTTCATGCTCAAATAAATATGTGAAGAGCCCTGCTGAATCAGACAAGTTGTCCATTTAGTCCAGCATCCTGTCTCACACAGTGGCCAATTACCTACTATGGAGGGCCAACAACAGAGCAGGCATTGAGGCCAAGGGCAGGCATAGAGGCCCTGATGGAGGGCCAACAACAGATCAGGCATAGAGGCCTCCTGGCATTGATATTCAGTGGTTTACTGCCTCTAGTCACCATGGCTAGTAGTTACTGCTACACCTGTCCTCTATAAATCTGTCTAATCCCCTTTTATAACTGTCTATGCTAGTGGTCATCATAACCTTCTCTGGCAGCAAATTCCCCATTTTAATCACTTGTGCAAAGAAGTAGTTCCTTTTGTTTGTCCTGAATCTATTGCCCATCAGCTTAACTGAATGTCTTTGACTGAACAGTATAAAATGGGTACATCCTTTGGCAATGTATTTATTTGGCATGTTTTTCTTTCTTTGTTCTCTCTTTAGTGGTGTTATAGTTTAATAAACCTTAATAATAAAAGAAAAAATAATTATTTCCTTACAGTGACCACTGTAAACATCTATTTTTGCAACATCAAATTAAAAAGGAAACATATTCTCTCTGAGGCCAATGGCCCATCCAGTCCAACATTGACACAGTGGCCCAAAATACCAGGTGCCAATTTCACCTTGTAGTTCCCTTCAGCCTGGGTTGTATTGGCCATTCCTTAGGGATGGCAAGTAATCAATTGACAGAGTATATTGTTTGACTATGGTGACTAGGGATGGGACAGTGGAGGTTTGTCCCAGTTTGTGATTCATGGAGTCACACAAACCACGAACCTTCATGACTCTCCCCATTTACTAAACCAGTTTCATGAGGTTTTTGATTCAGTAGGGGAGGAGATCTGAGATTTTCCCTCCATCCTTTCTGCTGGGGACAGCTCCCCAAGGCCAGCAGAATGGAAGGGGTGGGGGGAGAGATCTTGCAAAAGCTAATTTAAGGGAATGTTCCCTTTAAATGGCTTTTGCAAGCTGCACTGTGAACAAGTGAAGTCCAAGCAGTGAGTTCACTCACTTCCAGGTGAATGTGCCACTTGGACTTTACTTGCATATGAACTGCCAACACAAACCACAGAAACCATGTTTTTCATGGAGGTTCATTGCTGGCACAATCACATGACCCTCAGCTCACACACCAGGCAATTTATCATAAAATTAGGTTTGTTAGCCAGTCCATGCCCATCCCTAATGGTGACATATTCCATGAAGAGAAAAATGTTACTAAGTGTCAGCTCATTTTTTGCATTATCTTCTGCCATTATTTCTTAGTGAGGGTTGGTTTCCATAGCCCCAAAGTTGTCAGAGATTAGCCAGCAGAACAGCAAACTACCTTCTACTAGATACCCATTATAAAATGCAGCCTTCTCTGAATAGAAACAGGAACACAAACAGTCATCAACAGCAAAAATAGCTGGGGGGGCCGAGCGACAGCAGAGCCGTGCAGTCGCACCCAGTTCAGTCTCTGCATCGGGCTCCTACAAAAGAATAAAAATTTTAAAAATGGGCTGCAATTTAAATAACACAGCTTTACCAAAACAATGGGGAGGAATAGGGAAGCAAAAGGTGGCAAGAATCTCTCCAAAACAATGCCTAGAACAATGCAAGAAAACCAAAACTCTTTGGAAGAGGACTCCCACTCCCTCGTTGGAAATGGAGGAAGTAGAAGCTCATGCAAGTAAAAGGAAGAGAGAGGACTCTTTAACCAAACAACAGTTACAGGAGATTTTGGCTTAAAACAAGACTTAAAAGAAGAGATAAGAAACAGCATGACTCCTATTATGAATAAGCTGGATGAAGTCAACAAAAAGCTGCAGGAAACTCAGGAGAAGGTGGAGACAGCAGTTGCTGGTATGCAAAAGAACTCTAAAGAAATAGCTGAATTAAAAACTTTTGAAGGATGGGCGAAAAGCAAGCTAATGCTGTTAGAAACTAAATATTGGGAAACTAAAGTGAAATTCTGTGGAATTTCTTTGAACTTTGAATTAAATAAGGACCTTACTGTTGCTTTAAACAAGTGGTTAGAAGGAATTATACAGCTTCTGGGGCTAGTGGTAAACAATGCTTTCCGTGTAAACCCTCCCCGAATGGGCTCATCAACATTGATATTTGATATCGTGGCAGATCTTAAAGACACAAAGACTAAGAGGAACCTCTTGGAAATTGCCAGGAAGAACAGAGGTCTAAAGTTTGAGGACACTTTGGTTCAGCTATATCCAGATATCCCATGTGAAATATTAAATGCTAGGAAAAATATGTGCCCAATTGCCCAAAAGCTTGCAGAGAAGAACTTCAGGTATTGTTGGCTTCCGCTTGGATATATATTGGTCACGTACCAAGGAAAAACACTCACAGCTTATGACTTAATATCTGACAAAGAGCTTCTGAAGGCATTGGAATCGGACTTAGGCTAGGAAAAGAAGATGAATGCACCAGAAGACTGTAAAGATGTACACTGGAGGAGATTGCAGCTATAGAGTTATTTTTTTGTTTTTCCCTTCTCTCTCTCCCTCTCCCCTTTTTGCCTTATATATTTTCCCCTAAGCAAAGCAGCCTGGAACATAAAGTGTAGGGGAGCACGCGGGTAGGGCTATTGGGACACCCCCACAACCTCCCCAATGAGCAAGACTCCAGCGAGAGTCTTCTCCAGAATTGCTCTGGAGTCCCGGGTGAGGGAACACCAATTAGAAGAGCTCCAATTTGAAGAGGAAGAAGATCTAAGAGAGCAGAGCGAAGAAATGGAGAAATATATTTTCAGTTTGTAGCTTACTTTTTATTTTACTTTATTGTAACCCATCTTATTATAATGATTTAGAAATGAAATATATATATAGAACACATGGTTATAAAATAAGGAGATTTAAAGCAAAATTATGGGAGATAGAGTTTACAAGTGCAATTGTACTGGAGCAATTTTGAGAGGCAGAAATATTAACCTAGGCGCGCCAATTCTACTGGATTAATTCAAGATTATAATTTATCAATGAAGTAGAAGCAGCATAGGATTGGCAATTTGTGGAAGACTACTATCAAATAATGTTAAATTTACTTTTTGTTGTAGAACAACTTGTAAATAACTTGTAAGAGTTTGAAATTAATAAAAACATTAATTGGAAAAAAACACCCCAGCAAAAATAGCTGGACTGGCCACATAAATTAAATCATAAATTGAGTACAATTTTAAGCTGATTTAATCACTTCAAAAACAAGTCTATTTTTGTAATCAGCATAAATATCAAAACTATTGATAATCTTCTGTTATACTATGACATTAAAACTACTTGAATATTTGAATGGTATTTAATCTACTTTTTAAACTGATCAAATGGCCAATCATCTAAAATTACTGTGAAATTCTGGAAGCTACTGAAGATGTTGGAAGAAACTCTGCATTTCAGCATCTCTAGATGAACAACTCTAGTAATTATGGGATATATACTTTTTCCTTGATCACAAATTGAGACCCTTTCTATCTGAACACTCACATGAACACACATGAAGCTGCCTTATACTGAATCAGAGACTTGGTCCATCAAAGGCAGTATCATCTACTCAGACTGGCAGCAGCTCTCCAGGGCCACAGACTGAGGTTTTCACATCACCTACTGCCTGATTCTTTAACAGGAGATATCAGGGATTGAACCAGGGACCTTCTGCATGCCAAGCAGGTGCTCTACCGCTGAGCCACAAAGCCATTCCCCTGTTGGGATTACCTCAGTAAAACAGAAAAGAGCAGTAGACTCTCTTCAATAAAATAGTAGCCGGGTTACTAAAGCGACTGCTATGCTGAGTAGCACTCTCCAGCTACCTCTAAGATATAGAGTGACAACTTACAATGAAAGAGTACTTCATTTTTCCAGTGTTTATTCACAAGCAAGTTGCACTTCTTTGAAACACCAAGTCTGAATTTCTCTTTTAAAAAAATCTTAAAGAATATGTAGTTGATACGTTTTCCTTGAAGCTCCCCCCTGCTTCTTTTTCTGTGTCTGTGAGAATGTCCAGAACTGCTTGCAAATACATAACAGGAGTTAAGCAATATGTTTCCTCTCAAAGAAAATTATTTTTATGCATAAAAATAAAAATGAATTAAATTATTTGATGCTTGAAAAAATTAAGTTCTCTATACAATGAATCTTTTTAGTTAATATATTGTTTTCAGTGCATGGAAAGAATTTTCCAGCTGATGTGGATAATATAATAAAGATAGCATGCATGATTTTTAACCTTCATGATGTAACTATGTGTCAGATGGCCTCTAGCTGTCATGAGGTGAGGGGGTTCCTTTGGAATTTTAGGTTTCTTTTCTCTGTGCCTTCAGTGTTTCTTTATATCTGTAACATGAGCGTTTGGCCTTGGTGTCTAGCACCAGCTTTCTCTTGGGAATCTAGAACCATTAGCTGTGGCGGGCTTTTACCTATTCCATGATTGGCTCCAGGTCATCAGGGGACTCACTTGAATTATGTATATCTGCTTGCTTCGCGCTCTTATTGCTAGTTCTAACATGGATTGTGTAAAGACGATCTGCATACTTCAATGTTTTGATAAACTTTACTTCTTTGCAAGAAAATTGTTGGAACTGATTGCTGCAGGAGGGAACAGTCTTAGGGGCTATTATCATGATACACATGGCTTAATTATGTGATGAGAACTCTTCCCCCCTAGATTCTTTATGAAGATTGTAAACATAGCTTTTTTGCACTCAGAGAAGAATAGCACAGAATTGTTTGTAGGAAAAAATGGGTCTATTGTAATAGGCACACAAATAGCATTATTGAAAAAAATCAACTTTATCTCATGTTGAAGGAGTAAATAAGATTCAATTATGTAAATAAGATTTTATTAGAATAGAGACAATATTATTGCCATAAATATATAATGTCAAAAATAGTGCTATTAGAGCACTCACCAAATACTCTGTTTGATTAAAAAGTAGTTTATTCCAAAGTCCAATTCTTGCTGCAGTTTCTTTAATGTTTGCCAGAGGAAAACGTTAAAATATTAATAATCTAGTAACCTATTCCACAACAGTGAGTCACCAGTTTGAACTTTCATTTGTCACATACATAGACATAGAAAGAACTAAACTTTAATATAAATACGGAAATGGAAGTAGATACATTATGAAAGATGCAATATCAACTCCAGCATTTTATAGTGCTTTGAAATGAATGGCTGTGCTACCTTTCAGGATGCTGCTGAATTTTAAAAGTAGTGCTGGGAAACTATTCTCTCCGTTCTTCTACCTTCTGTAAATTTAAAAACTTAACTAGATGAGAAAATTCCGTTTAGCACTTTTAACCATCTCTCTCTTTTAAGATACCAATTTAGAGCCTGTTGAAATTTCTATGCATATGAAATTAGTTTCTTTTAATCAAAAGGAATTTAAAGAATATATTAGAAATTTCATTATAGAAATAATAGACATTACTTGACAAGAACATGTACAAAACACCAATGTATTTATTTCCATAACATCACATGGAGTGGATGTCTTTGGATCTCTGTCCAAAAATGGTGTAAATCTGGGTATAAAAGTATACAAAATCCTTGGTAGCAAAGGCACTTTTGTACACTTTGCTCCTGCGCAAAGGCGGGACCAGTCACCACAGCTTCATTGATGGGTGGTCCTTTACCCATGAAAAACATTCAACTCATAATTTATGGTTATGGAAAGGCCCATTACATTCCTCTCAGTTTATTTCAGTAGATGTGGTATATATTTTATTCTTCTCATTCTTGATCAGAGGAATATAGTTCTGTTCTTTTTCAGCCTTAAAGAGTGTGCTAAGATTTTACCTGGTCTCTCACCACTTACCCAATATGATTGGCACAAGCAAGTTAACAGCACATTCTGCTTTTGCTGACAATATGTTATTAACTCATATGTAACTTGGTAACTTTTCTCAGCTCCCAATAAAGACTTGGTGTGGGAGATACAGCAAATTGACTTAATATTTACAGTTTTCAGTAAACGCAAAAAGCACACTGAAAAATATAGAAGCATTTTTTATTACCTTGATCTTCCATGTTTAGATGATACTCAACAATATCTTCTTTCTGAACTTAATGAACACGAATACTGGCAAATCTCCAGGATCAGGTTGGCTGCCTACTAAATGGTATAAAACTTTTAAAAAAACAAACAAACCCAAATTATACCAATTGTATAAAGAGATTGTTTAGTCTGCTTCATTGACATTGTCACTGAATGATGCTTATATGCTGTGATTCTAAAACCTGGCAACAACCATTCACAATGTGCAAATTTTCAATCTATTTATTTGATGAATGTTGATGCTAATGGAGTTCCCGGCCTCCCAGCAAAGCCAGTGAGGTCTGGGGGCTTTTTTGCCGCCTCGGAGGAACCGGGGCAACAACAGAATCATGACACATGGCATCATGATGTGGGTGGGGTGGGCGGAGACGGCTTGGCTAAACCGCCAGGCTCCGCTCCTGCCTGTCAGTGGCAGACTCGTGCTCGTCCACCCTCCCGCCCTGTTCTTAGTGCAGGCTTTTGCTGGTCGCCTACTGGGGCCGGGTAGGAATTTTTCACTTCCACCTGGAATTGGCAGATTGGGTGGTTTTCGCCTACCCTGCACTGGGAGCAGTGGATTGAAGTGTTGGATGTGGTGGTCAGCAGTTAAGTAGGTTGGTCACTTGGCAGGTTGGTGCAGGCAAGAAACCAGAACCGGTGAGTACCTGATGGCAATTTCCCCATTAGGGGAATTGGATTTTCAGGTTCAGGGTGGGGAATGGTGATCACCTCCTCTGGGAACCTCGTAGGGTATGCTCCTCTCTGCAAGTTGTCAGGCTTCAGGGGTAGGCACTCCTATGTGGCGACCAGTTTGCTGGGCTGCCAGTCGTGAGCCAGATCGATGGCTTAAGACCGGAACTGGGTGACCCACCCGAGAAAAGGGCAAGGAGGTTGGTCAAGGGAATGACACCTGTCTTGCCTGTTTCGTGCTCACTTAGATGGTCCCTTGCTGCAATGTTATGTTAAATAGTTAATAAAGCGGCCCTTGTTTACTTCCAAACTGTTGTCTGTCTCGTTATTCTGACTGGGGGGGGGCAAAATAATAATGACCATTCTAGCCAATAGCCTTAAAAAGAATGTTACAGCCTTAGTATATGTAGACAAGGTAGGATTTATATGAGGTAGGCAAGGCACTGATAATCTAACTCAAAGGAGAGTTTCCCCCTCCCACCTTATCTGTCTTGTTGAGGTGGTACACTGAGATGGTAATATGAGGGTGCGTTCAGACGGGCAGCTAATCCCATCATTATGCCATCCTGAATTTTATCCCAATCTTTTAAATCCATCGTAGCATGACCAGACATCCCCCTGGTGAATTGTCTTACTGTGCGCTGCCTCCATTGTGGATTGTCTAGATGGCATCCACTGAAGGAGGCATGCATGGTGGGGTTTTTTTTAAAAAAAAACATTTTGCGCATGTGCATAGGTATCACAGTGCATCCTTGTTGAAGGAGGACTGCGGTGGTTTTTTAAAAAAACTTTTTGCGCATGCGCATAGACGTGACAGCACATCCTTGTTGATCTGCACATGTGTAGAGATTTTTTAAATGGCTCCTGCTTGGGTTGGTCTGACATCAGACCACTCCATGGGAGGATTGCATGCTGGTGGAACGATCAGATGGGTGAAAGTCCGCAGTTGTCCCACAGGTAACTGAAAACCCCAGATTTAAAGTGCTATCTTTTAAGTACGGCTCCGAAGCATGGCAAAACGGGATGCCCATGGAAGGGGGACATTTCCCAGATTTTGGTGTCTGGACATTACCTTTAGATCCGTGAGGCAATCGTGCCTTGTGTGGATCCAAAGAGCCATCTGATCGGACTCTTTGAGAGCTGAGAAGAAAGAAAACACTCGCATCATCTCCCTCCATTTCTTGCTCTGTCTCTTTATTCCTTTGTGTGTTCTATGAATTGTAGTTCCATGAAATTAATTGACATTAACTTCTGACATTAATTTCCAGAATATATTCGGGGGGGGGGGAGCAAAAACAGAAAGAGATGTTGCAATTTTCCTTCCTCCCTGCTGCCTCAACTTGCCATGATTTTTCCTCATTAACAAGGCAGATACAATGGCAAGGGGCATTGTGAATGGACAATTAAAGACTCAATACATTTCAGCTTGCCCACTCCCTAGTACAATTGGGATGTAATTCTCACTTTATGAAATCTTTACTATCCCTGACAGACAAACCCTCCTATATAAAGTGAAGATAGAACAGCAAAAGACTTTGAGTTTTGAAAATCAAAGTTCTCCTTTTGCAAAGGCACTTTCTATCGTTTGTGGTGGACTTGCAAAAAAATTAGGAAATATTGGATTGAAATATATACATAGATCAAAACAATTCTTAAAATTAAATTTCCAGTGAATCCAGAGACAGTGTTACTGGGAATAATTTCAAACAATGTTGAAAAAAAATCTTGAGATTTACTTAGTATAGGATTACTGCAGCAAGAGTACAGTTTGCAGCTATATGGAAAACAGATGACTGCCCAACAAAATAAACTTGGAACGACAAATTAGCTGAATATGCAGTAATGACAAACTTAACAAATCAAGTAAATAAAAGACCAATTAAAGAATTTCAGCAGAAATGGAAGGCATGCTACTCATATTATAGGTAAAGACTGAAATTGGATGATATGCAATGCTCCCTCTAAGCTGTGGAGTCATGTGAGCAAAAATTCTACTTTGTGAGCTCCCAGCATTGAAGTTGTGAGCAGGCAATTTGGTTGCTGCATAGATTAGTTTGCTCTGGATGTCCTCCTTCCTGAGCTAAGACAAAAATGGGTGAGCCGGAGGCTAGAAAACTGTGAGCTAGCTCACACTAACTCAACTTAGAGGGAACACTGATGATGTGTATACTCTCTGAAATGACTGAAGGATTAGGAAAAGGTAAGAAACTGCAGTCATTTACTAATGGAGTACATAATTTTTTTAAAAAGTTTAAGGATAAGGAATCAATATGTAATATGGAGAAAGAAAGGCAAATGGTATTTAAAAATTACTGTATTAAATTGCTAAAAATAGTAAATTACAAAAACCCTCCATATAGATATTATAGAAAACCCATATAATTGAGTGGAGAGGATAAACATCTTGACTATTCAACTCTTGATCTATGTATTACACATTATAAATGTATTCATGGTGAATGTAAAAGCCTATGCTGACCAATGATCATTTTAACACCCCTTCCCTTTTCTCTTTTCCTGACCCTCTTTGGATAAAATAATTTTTAAAATTCATTTTAAAAGTTCCCCTTTACAGAATGGCACAGTGCGATATATTTCTTCCTTTTTCTGATAAAAGTGGAGATAGACCTATTTTAAAACAAACATCTCTCTCTGTATCTCCACACACACACACTAAACCCTCTATATGGGCACATACAATACATAAAAACCTTTTGATGGGATTGTTTACAGAAAATTAAATGTTTCAGAATGTGAGCTCTAACGTATATTATACAGCCCCTTGCCACATGCTCCATTTTTATACATTAATATCACCTATGCCCATTTTAAACATGGATTCATGCATGATCAGTGAGAGAGAGAAATTTGATCCTGTTCTCAAGCAAAGCATGACCAATGTTTTTGTTTTTATTCTGATGTGCGTTGCTTAATATAACATGACCTTATAAGCATTCATAGCCAGCATCTTGCAAATTTTAGATATAAAATGTCCACCTGCCAAAAAGTGAAGGATCCAAGCACTAGTACTAAAAAGGAAGCCCATAGCGGTAGAATTTGGGTTCCTACATCTCCACAGGAAGTGGAATAGAGAAAGAGTAGTTTGCCTGACCTGCCATTTTGTATTACATAAAAACATAAGGGATCAAGACATATCCAAAATTTCTGTTATATATGCCTACATTTCTAACTTTTTTCATATGTGTTCTATACTTATTCATGATTTCTGAATAACTATACTTTCTCAACTAATATCTAGGGAGTTAGCATGCCTGGCACACAAGTTATTATCCTCTGAGGACTAAGATTCTATGAGTTCCTTCTCTTAGACCTTTTCAAGCCAAGAAGAACTGCTTAGAGGGGACATGATTGCAGTCTTCAAGAATCTGAAGGGCTGTCATGTAGAAGATGGAGCAGATCTATTCTCTCTTGCTCCAGATTGCAAGACTAAATCTAATGGGTGGAAATTACAAGGGAGTCATTACCGGCTAAATATCAGGAGAAACTTCCTAACTGTAAGAGTGGTTGAGCAGTGGAACAGACTGCCTCGGGAGGTGGTGGATGCTCCTTCACTGGCCGTTTTCAAGCGGAGGCTGGACAACCATCTTTTGGGTATGTTGTAGGGCTATCTTTTGGCTATGCTCCTGCAGAGTGCAGGGGGTTGGATTAGATGACCTGCAAGGTCCCTTCCAACTCAAACATTCTATGATTCTATGAATTGTGATCTCATTGCTGCCAAAAAAGCCTTTGTGGCACAACTATGCTTAAGCTGTAATGAACACAATAGATTGAGTTTCAGTCAGTATCCTCAAAACAAGCACAAACTGACTTTTCTTAAAGGAGGAGTTTGACAGGCTTGATCAGATGGTTACAGCTTTTGCTGTTCACCAAAGTTTAGTTCAAAGCTATTACCCACAGACAGAAAAGCTGGACACATTAGTATAGTTCAGATGTTTCTCCAAGCCATGGTGTGGAAGTTTGACTACATGCTATAAACTCTTTCCTCCCCACATATGAAGTATATTAACTATTTCCTCAGTTTTTTAACTGAGCTGCTACTTGGCATCCATAGTATGATTTTTTTTTTGCTAACATAATCATATTAAGCAAAGCTACAGTTTCCATGGCATTAACAAACTTTTTTTTGTATCTGATATTACTGATGACAATCTAAGTACATGAATACTATTTCTCCCTTCCAGCAGTTGCCATCTGTGTTTAAATTGTATTTCCTCATGATAAGAATAGTGGAGATAATGAGGATCATGGTTAAGTGATGATTTAATTGCCTTTTCTTCATTGCAATATTTTCTTACACTCACTGAAAACAGTGGCTAGGAACAGCTGCACCCAGTTCTTCTTGTTTTGCAGAATATATACTCACTGGAGAAGAAAACGAAACAGTACTTTCACCCAATAAAATGGACTGCACTCAGCCAGTACAGAGCATTACACCACTCCAAGAAAGGTACCCTTCTGTTTCTTCCCATCCCCTTCTCCCAGTTTCTGAACAGGACTACATGGGTTCATGGCAAATAACCTATAATATCTATTTTAAAAGAAATATTAGATATGTAGTCAGGAGTCAAAACTAGGCCACCAGCAGCACCTTTTGGTAAGATGTGGTAGATGGAATGCTTCTTCCTTACTCTGAGCTATTTTAATGTAAAATCAGGTGCCATATTAAGAACTTCAGGCCATTCACACAAATGTCTGACTGCTATACCCAAATTCAGAACAAACTTAATAACACCTGAAACCTCCCTGTCCCCCAAGGCTTTTAAAAACAGTTCAGCAAATTCAGGAAGCCCTAGAGGGCATGTGCAGCTTGCTATACTGCTTTAGATAGCCCTGGGGGAATGAGAAAGTGAAGAGAATTTGCTGCTCCAGTCCAGGACAGGGAGAGGGGCAAAGTAAAGGCAGTGGCTGTTGAAAAAATCCAGGTGGGATAGGAGGCTGCCAATGAATCACCTCAGTTGTCCTTATAATAGAGCCACCCATATCAGTAGATGATTAAGGCATCTTTTTGATTTGTCTAATAAAGTTAACACTCGAAAAAATTCTTGAACAATCTTTGAACAGTGAATTGATCAAGTCTTTCTTTTTTTAACTTGTCAAATTCACAGACTTAGGTTGGTGTCCTTGTTATCTTATACAGATTTTTGGAAGTACTTTTGTATGTTGTAACATCTTGGACTTCAGTCTGACGATTTGTGATGAAAAACCTGTTCACCACAGATCCAGTGTTCTCCAAATGCCCCATTATTTTTATCTTGATACATTAAAGCATGGAGTTATTTGACATTTTAACTCATAGGTTCAGGTAAACAAGCTTCAGGTAAACAATATGACAGTTTAAAGTTGATCCTGACATTAAAGCTGAACTATGTGAAGGAACACCTTAAAGACTAACAAAATAGCTGAACTATGTGAAGGAACACCTTAAAGACTAACAAAATATGTGGAAGGGTATCAGCTTTTGTGATACCTGTATCTGAAGAAGTGAGCAGTGACTCACGAAAGCTCATACCCTGGCACATATTTTGTTAGTCTTCATGGTGCTACTGGGCTCTTCCTCTTTTCTACTGCTACAGACAGACTAACACAGCTACCCATCTTGATCTATGTGAAGGAACGTGCTATAAAGTCACAGGTGACTAATGGCAACCTTGCAGGGTTTTTAAGGCAAGAGACATCAAGAGGTAGTTTGCCATTTATTGCCACTTGGTAGTCTCCCATCCAAACACTAACCAGGGCTGACCCTGCTTAGCTGCGGAGATCTGACTGGCCTAGCCTATCCAGACCAGGGCAAACTAGGTAAGTAGAAATATGGATTGATTCAGAGTATTGTAAACTTAGCAAACAGCAGAAGTTGAACCTAGGTTGTTTATGTACTTTTCCTATCACCTTCTCTTGTAGTGAATAGAACAGCAAGTGTTCATAACTTTTAAATGTCACTCTGCTACGTGTCATGCAAGAATCATGAGTCACTTAATTGTAACACTGAACAAGGACATTCACTAAAACAGGAGAAAAATATATTACCACTAAACCACTTGCTGTGTTTGCAAGGCCTTTCAATCCATTACTCTCCAGCAAATAAACTCTATAAACAATCCTGAAGTATTACAGCAACACCACATTTTATCAAAATAGAAATCTAAAAATATATACAGGGACTGAAATATATAGCCACCAATGACTATTTGCATTATACTTAGTTCAGTTGTGTCATTATCATAATTACTACTCAGATCAAAAACTATTGGAAGCTCTAATCTTACATATAGCTTATTGGCCACTGGGAGCCAAGGATTCAATCCACAACATAGAATTTGGTCATGGGTGTATCTGAGTCTGAAATAGCAAGGCAGGCAAGCAGGCACCCAGCAGTCAGACTCTCCCAGAGAATCTCAGGGAAAGTGAGCTGTTGGGAGGTTGCTTGTTTGCCAGGAGAACAAGTGGCACACTCCAGAACAAGTGGCACTGTGGCAGTGCAAGTGCGCTACAGTGCCACACAGAAACCCAACAAGACCAAGAGAACCAATATTTATACAGGCCCTGCCCTGCATAAATTGATGGTGCAACCTCATTTGGAATACTGTGTGCAATTTTGATCACCACCACACCTCAGAAAGGATGTTTATGGCATAGGAAATGGTGCAGAAAAGGGCAACTCGAATGATAAGAGGATTGGAACACTTTCCCTATGAAGAAAGGTTAAGGCGCTTGGGGCTCTTTAGCTTGGAGAAACAATGGCAGAGGGGTGACATGATCGAGGTTTACACAATTATGCATGTGGTAGAACAGGTAGAGAAAGAAGTACTCTTCTCCCTTTCTCACAATACAAGAACTTGTGAGCACTCAATGAAATTAATGAGCAGTTGGGTTAGAGCAGATCAAAGGTGGCACTTCTTCAACCAAAGAGTGATTAACACATGGAATTCACTGCCACAGGAGGTGGTGGTGGTGGGCTAGTGCTACAAGCATGAACAGCTTCAAGAGGGAATTGGACAAACATACGGAGGCTGGAGCACAGGTCAATCAGTGGCTATTAGCCACAAGGTGTATAGATAGGAACTCTTGGTCTCTGGAGCAAGTGATGCTTTGGTGCTTGGGGGGGGGGAACAGTGGGAGAGCTTCTAGTTTCCTGGCCCCACTGGAGGACCAATGGCATGTGGTATTTTTGGCCACTGTATGACAGAGCGTTGGACTGGATGGGCCATTGGCCTGATCCAACATTGGCTTCTCTGTAGTTCTTATGTAACAACAAAGAATCTCTGTCAACAGGGGCCTTTCTAAAAGGGCAGCAGAACCACTGCATTGAATGCAGTAGTGCCAGCCTGGCAACCGAATCCTGTGCCTTCCAGTGCCTGCCTGCCAACCTGTATGACATCACTGCATTCAAAGGCTTCAAGACAGGTCCCCCCCCGCCCCCCCACCGCACAAACTGGGAAAGAAAGTTTAGGTGGAAGTGGGTTCCACGCAACCTTATCTAACCTCACTCATCCCTGACACCCCCCTAGCTTGTCACCTTACCTGTAAGATTAGATGAACTGCTTTGGAGTTTCCAAAGGATACACAGCATGCGGCATACTCGAAGTCAAGCAGGTGCTTTCCCTGGGTCAACTTCCTCCAGACTTCGTGGCAAGAGAGACAGATAGCTGGATAGTAATTCTCACACCAAACTTTCCTTCCTGTGTTTTCTCTCCTGTCACTCACTATCCCTTTGATTTGTAGAATGGAGACCTCAGGGAAACTACTTCCTTTCTCCTCCATCATATCTCTCATCTTTCCTATCCAGACTGTAGTTCCAGCACAATAAAGAGACTAGTATTATTCTGTTAAACTTAAAACATGACTCCGTGTACCTTTGTGGCACTCAAAGCCTACCAACCTTGGTTGGGTCCTCCACAACTTCTTCTTCCCTTCCAAGCAGCTGAACCCACTGCTATTGTGGGACATTCCCGCTCTACAGGACTGAGTATCCCCTTCACCCCTTGTCAAGTAGTCCCGAGAAGGATGGCTTGTCTGGCCAATGGACCACTGGGCAGTGTGGACAGGGGATCCCGGGATTGCCTATCTGAGGGATGTTCTAGCTCTTTAGCATGACCTAGGGTGCACCACGGAGAGGCGAGCTAAAGTAGCACCCCAAAAAGAGAGACTCATATTTTGGGTAGCGGTATTTTGGTTCAGCATAGGAAAAGGAGTACGACAAGGATGTATATTGTCACCTTGCTTATTTAATATATATGCAGAGTACATCATGTGAAATGCTGGCCTGGATGAATCACAAGCGGGAATTAAGATTGCTGGGGAAAAGATCAACAACCTCAGATATGCAGACGATACCACTCTAGTGGCAGAAAGTGAAGAGGACCTAAAGAGCCTCTTGCTCAGGGTAAAAGAGGAGAGCGCAAAAGTGGGCTTGAAGCTCAACATAAAAAAACTAAGATAATGGCACCTGGCCCCATCACTCCTTGGCAAATAGAAGGGGAAGTCGTGGAAGTAGTGACAGACTTCACGTTCCTGGGATCCCAGATCACCGTAGACTGTGACAGCAGCCATGAAATTAAAAGACGCCTGCTACTTGGGAGGAAAGCGATGGCGAACCTAAACAGCATGATAAAAAGTAGAGACATCACCCTGCCAACAAAAGTCCGCATGGTCAAAGCAATGGTATTCCCAGTAGTCATGTATGGCTGCGAGAGTTGGACTATAAGGAAGGTCGAGCGCCGAATAATAGATTCTTTTGAACTATGCTGCTGGAGAAGACTCTTGAGAGTCCCTTGGACTGCAAGGAGATCAAATCAGTCAATCGTAAAAGAAATCAACCCTGACTGTTCCCTGGAAGTCCAGATACTGTAGCTGAAGCTCAAATACTTTGGCCACCAAATGAGAAGGGAGCACTCACTGGAGAAGACCCTGATGCTGGGAAAGATTGAAGGTCAAAGAAGACGGGGACGGCAAAGGATGAGATGGTTGGACAGTGTCATCGATGCAACGAACATGAAATTGAGCCAACTTCAGAGGACGGCGGAAGACAGGAGAGCCCGGCGGGAGCGGGTCCACGGGGTCGCGAAGAGTCGGACTCGACTGTGCGACTGAACAACAACAACAACCCAAGCATACCCTTACCCATTGAGTCAATCCAGGGAAGGAAGGCCTTAGAAAGTGAGAGGGAGGGAGCAACACACCAGCTGTCACTATCCCATTTGAGGGACCTTAGCCTAGGTGCGCCTGGCTGCCCCTCATCATGGGCCTCATCATGGGCCATTCCCCACCTGACACCAGTGTTCCCGCTAAGCTGAGTTAGTGTAAGCTAGCTCACAGTTTTTTACCCTCCAGGTCACTCTTTTTTGTCTTAGCTCATGAAAGATGGCTCCAGTCCAGAGCAAACTAATTTATGCAGTAGCCAAATCACCTGCCTGTTACAACTATAATGCTGGTGGCTCACAAAGTAGAATTTTTGCTCACAGGACTCCATAGCTTAGAGGGAGCATTGCCCACCACCACCCACTCCTGCAAAGAAAAATGTCATTCTCTGTGGCACTCCTGTGGGTTTTTATGTTTTTTGTTTTGTACTGTCCATTTTTGCAGCTAGAGTGAAAACTGTTTTTGCTGCTGTTTAAACCAGCATTCAATTTTTGTTTGGGGATGGAGGGATGGTGCCCAGAGTGAACCTACATAACCCAGCACCACACAGCTACTGAAGTTCTATGGAGGTGGTCTGGGTGAAAGAATGCCAGTGGGGGGAGGGGTTGGTGGGGCATCTGTCTGCCAATCGGAATGATTTGGGGGACGTGTCTCTCTCTCCACTTTTAGTAATAATAATAATAATAATACTTTCCATTTATTAATCACTTTCCCCAGTGGGCTCAAAGCGATGTACAGTTACACAATATAGACAAGGGACTAACAATGTTTGTAGGGGATAGGGAAGACAACATATATTCATTTAATTGCACGCGCCGTCACTGCCCAGTGTAGACGTCTTCTGGCTGGCTCCATGAGTTTCCCGCACGGCTGCTTGCTGGCCAGGGTTCAGGACCCCTATGTCGATCGCCACACTGCCACCGCCTGGCCGGAACATCCATTACAGGAGTTCTTTTCGTAGCTGAGAAGCTGTTTCACCTTACAAGCCTTGACCAGGACGTCCAACCGTCAGCTAACGCCTTCCCACTAACGTTTCTCCCCAAAATTCCCAGCACACAGACTAAGAGAGGATGCAGGCACAACACCTCAGTCACCCTCAATGTCCAGGTCCAGGAAGCCGAACAGTGGCAAGTTGACCTTGAGGAAGACCAACTGCTCCACTGTCCAGGGGTTCAGGAGAGAGTGATGTGGGCTGACAATGTAGCCTGCATGTGAAAAAATGTGCTCACTCTGAACTCTCGTAGGAGGGAATGAGAGGAGCCCCTGGGCCATGACAGACTCCTTTGTGGCCCAGTAGCTCAGTGGGCAGGTGGGCTTTGAAAAGTAGTTTCTGACCATCATAGCTGCCATGTCCTGTCTCATGGGCCTACTACTGCTCCCAGAGGAGCCAGCAAGCCATTCCAAGAGGGCTGGGGAGGTTGGGGAAGAGCAACAGCTGTGCTACGTTTGCCCCCACTTCCTCACCTCCTGGCAACATGACCCCACTGGTCTGGCTGTGTTCGACCTGCCAGGAGAGCGCATCTCTCCATCAGTCAAACTTGTTGACCTGCTCGGCGATCCTGCCCTTGATGTGCAGGTCACACATGCTCACCAACATGTATGCCTTCTTCTTGTCAAAGATGGGCTCAAAGTGTTCCTTGAGGCCTTCTTTCAGCCTCGTCACCAGCGTACACACCTCTGGAACAAGGTCTGCACGTCCTGTGCCCAGCTCCAACAACGAGGCCAGTCCTACACATACCATGTAGAATTTGGGGATGACCAGAGCCAGACTTGCCATGTCAGATGAGAGCATGTCTGTGTGGCTCTTGAAGGGCACAAGAATCTCCACAGTCTGAGAAATGATCACGCATTCATCCTGGGTGAGTCGGTTCTCTTCCCAAATGACCCCACTCTCTGTGATCAGGGCAATCAGGGCTCCCTTCTGCTCCACCAAGTGCTTCAGCTTGGCACAGGTGGAGTTCCAGTGGGTGCTGACATCACTGAATAGGTGGTGCTCTGGCACGTCCATCAGTGTCAGTTTCTAACACAGCCGATAAGCATTCTTATTGCTGCGTGAGAAGTGGCGCACAATGTACCAGCATTTCTGGAGGAGATGATGCTAGGTGTGGTACCCGGCTACATGCTGGGGATTCTCTGATTCCTGGCCCAAGGCATCCTTCACCATGAGGTGGAAAAGGTGGGCCATGCAGGGAATGTGCCTCTGGCCCTCTGCCTTGACTGCCACCATCTGTCACTATGAAGCCCATGATGGCATCCCTACCTACCCACTCCTCTATTTGCCTACTGATGATGGCCCCGTTGTTGGGCCCTATGTGTGGCACGTTGAGTGGTCCAGTGTGCAGCAGAGCCTTGTATTGGCTGGCCCAGGGGCCCTTTCCCTGCCTATCAGCTATTGCCCACCCACCACCCATGATGTCATCGAGTTGCCACCAGTGGGCAGTAAGCGAGAGATATGCTTCATGCCCCTGTTTGGAGGTCCAGATATCCGACGTGAAGTGAACAGCTCTCCCTCCACAAAGTCCCCGTTCCTCCACAAAGTCCCTGGCAGCCCTGTAAAGCAAGGGCATCACAATCCTGCTCATCGTGGTGCGAGCAGGAGCCATGTACCTCCTGGCTGGCTGCTGCTGGTGACCGCTTGGCCACCCCAGCACCAGCAAGTGGTGGCCCTGGTGGTGCTTCCTCAGGTGGTACCGCATCCTGGCAGGTGTGAGATGAAGTGGGTCCTTCCCACAACTGATCCGGCCTCTACACAGCTGGCACTGTGCATATCATGGGTCCTCTGACAGCTGGAAGTAATTCCAGACATCAGAGGTGAAGTTGGAACCACACTGACCAGCAACTTCGGTCACCACTTGAGCCTCCTCCTGTGAGGAGCTCAGGGCAGACACACCATGTCTTGGGGGGACATGAAAAGAATGCTGACTGAGAGGAGAGGGTTGAGATGGGGGCACCCTGGGGTGCATCTCCTCCATCTCTTCCTCCTCCACCCCCTCCAGCATCCCCTCTTGTCCCTTCCCAGAAGGCCTGTTGGAGCCTAGAGGGACTGCAGCAGTGGCTGGTGGGGCCCACCCAGCTCCTCCTCTAGTCTCTCCATAGCCCTCTGAGTCCATGGAGTGACCTATGGAGATGAAGCATCCCCAGAGATTGACGCCAAAGACAGCTCTTGCTGCCCCTCCTCCTGCCACTGAGCCTCAGCAGCAATGGCTTGAGGAGGGACTACCTGAGCAGCAGACCCCTGCCCAGTGCCAGCACTTGCAGGCACCTCTGCTGGGGCCACCCCAGGAGCATCCTTCTTAGGGAAGAGAACCAAGCGTAGCTTCTTCATGGCTCCACTCTGGCCAGAGGTCGGAGTGGTGCCAAGATGCTCTGCTGTGGCCCTGCACAGAGGTGGGAGGAAAACTACAGTCCTCCCCCTAACCCTCCCCTCCACCCCTCTAGTCTTCCCCTTTGCCTTGCCCTCAGGACCCCTCTGTGTTCCTTCCCTGACACTTATGTCCCACTGGGCCAAACTCTGACTAATCTGACTGTAGGTAGGTGGGATGTTTAGGCACCTAAGTTACTAATTGACACCTGAACCTGACACCTTTTTAAGAACCCTCCCACCAACTATCTACTTGGATTTTTAAAAATTTATATTTTGATTTTTTCCCCACATACACATATTAAGTAACAATCAAAATACAAAATAATCAAAAATAAAATACAAAAAAATAACAACCTTCTGTATGAAATCTTTTTTTTAAACCCCAAGAGGGTAATTTTATTATTTTTTCATAAGACTACGTAACTACAACTGAAAATAAAGGGAGGGACTACAACTAGGGATAAAGGAAAGATACCCACACTAACTGAAAACTCAAGAGTAGATCATATCCATGTTAATCTATATGTAACTTAATACGTGTTAGTATAACAATATATTTGTGAGTTCTTTTTTTTTAAACTACTGCTTCAATATTAGTAAGTTAGTTATTTTGAGAACACTTCTTTACTTCAAAGCTTCACATGGCAGAATGAGGAACCAAACCTGGCTTTCCAGAGTAGAGTCCACTACTCTTAACCGCTACACAGGAAATAATTTCTTTGCATTATTGTCCTTTGGAGCAGCAAACCCGGGAGATGTGCCCCGATTTGTTGCAGGTCCGGCAGACTCCGTTTCGGAAGTGGCACAACCGGCCCTCACCACAGCTGGCACACGGGGCAGAGGTGGTCGAAGAGGCCTTGCTCGCGTTGGTGGATGGCTGAGACAACCGACGACAGACCTGGTACAAATCGTCTTCATCCAAGGCATCGGGTTCAGCGGTCACTTGCATGCGGTGGACCGCCTTGGCGTGGCAGTATTGGTGTGCCTTTTCATATGCAGTGGTCTCCTGGATTGCCTTCTCCAGGTCCAGGTCATCCTGGCTTACCAGCTTCCTCTGAAGCTTCGGCTCTCAGAGTCCCACGAGGAACTGATTGAGGAGAGGTTTTGCTAGGTTGGAGAAGGAGCACCTGGTCGCACTCCGCCGCAGAGCTGCCAGGAAATCTGAGGTGGTCTCGTCGGGGCCCTGACCTTCGCGAAAAAGTCCAGGCACTCCACAAACTTTATTGGTTTGGGAGCCAGATGGTCGGTCAGCGCCTTGACCATCTGGTTCATCTTTGGTCAGCTTGGGCGCTATTAAGTCCTTAAGCAGGAAATGGGTCTCCATCCCACAGTGGCGCAGCAGGTATGCCTTTTTTTTATATCTGACTCCACTTTGTGGATGGTGAAGTGGCTCTCGAGAGTTTCCAGCCAGGTCTCCCACTGCGAGGGTTGGGAGATGTCGAAGACTGGGAGACTCTCTGATGCGGCAGCCATCTTACGGGTTCCACGTGGAAGCGAGCGGCTTAGATGGCGGAGCAGTGCAGTGCTGCTCTCGGGGTCAGCAGGGCGATGCTCAGCATTGCATAGAGGTGGAGCGGTGCGGTGCTGCTCTCGAGGTCAGCGGCACGATGCTCGGAGCTCGGGAGCGGTGCGGTGAGTGGCGCTTCTCGAAGATGCTTGATGCTGGCAGCGGTGGCAAATTCGGTGCGGTGGTTCACGCCGATGTCCTGAATGTGGTCTCTGTTCCAAGGGAGATGGATCCCACCTTCTTCACCAGTGAAAAGTATGCAAACAGAGAGTGATTTCAGAAAGTGTACTTTATTCTATCTGGAACAAGACAACTTTGGCCGGCCACCCAAAACACACCCCTACTTCCCTATAGGTTATTTACAGTGGCCGAGAGTCCCATAGGCTCTCGGCCGGGAACCTAGCCCCCTGATTGGAGCTGGCTAGGATCCACATAGTCCATTGTCTCTTGGAGAGAAGCTCGATGTTTGTCTCTGGACTAGTCTGGACTTGTCTGGACTGGATACATTACACCCCACCAAACACGGGAAAAATCCAAGGCAAAAAACCCAGCCCGTGCAAGCAGCAACAACAAACAGTACAACTTTAAAACTGTTAAAAAGAAACTTTTTAAACAATCAAACTGTACCCAACCCCCAACTCCCCACCGCAAAGAACCCACATAACTCAACCCACCCACCCAGAACAATCCACCCACACCAAAGAAGGAAAAATAACCTTAAAAATAAAGAAATATAGAAATAAGCCCTTTAAGAATTAAAGAGATCCTACTTGAATCAAACCTGGTAATGTCTTTTTCTGGTGTCCAGTCCAGGGAGTCCAGCAGTCCAGGGAGCGGGCAGCAGGCCTGGCACAAAGAGTAGCCAGCAGCTGAAGCCAAAGGCCAGCACAGTACAATCTCTCTCAGCCAGGCAGCCAGCCACCAGGAAAGCAGGAGCAGCAATGAGTCTAGCCACTATTCAAGACTCCTTATATCCTCTTTGAGCCAAACATCTTTAAAAAGGGTTCCAGAGGAGATCCGGGAAATTACAGGCCAGTCAATCTGACATCGATACCGGGTAAATTGGTGGAAACCATTATTAAGGAAAGAATTAGTAGGCACATAGATGAACAAAACCTATTGAGGCAGACTCAGCATGGGTTCTGTAAGGGAAGATCAAACATGTGGACAAGGGGGATCCAATAGATATTGTTTACCTTGACTTCCAGAAAGCTTTTGATAAAGTTCCTCATCAAAGGCTCCTAAGTAAGCTCAAAAACCATGGGATAAAAGGACAAGTCCTTTTATGGATCAAAAACTGGCTAATTAATAGAAAACAGAGAGTGAGTATAAATGGACAATTTTCTCAGTGGAGGGTGGTAAGCAGTGGGGTACCACAGGGATCAGTACTTGGTCCACTGCTTTTTAACTTGTTCATTAATGATTTGGAGATGGGAGTAAGCAGTGAAGTGGCTAAATTTGCAGATGATACAAAGTTGTTCAGGGTGGTGAAAACCAGTGAGGATTGTGAGGCACTCCAAAGGGATCTGTCAAAGATGGGCGAGTGGGCGTCAACATGGCAAATGGGGTTCAATGTGGCCAAGTGCAAGGTGATGCACATTGGAGCCAAAAATCCTAAATATAAATACACATTGATGGGGTCTGAACTGGCAGAGACTGAGCAAGAGAGAGATCTTGGAGTTGTAGTGGATAACTCACTGAAAATGTCGAGACAGTGTGTGACTGCAATAAAGAAGGCCAATGCTATGCTGGGGATTATTAGGAAGGGTATTGAAAACAGATCAGCCAATATAATAATGCCCCTATATAAATCAATGGTGAGACCTCATTTGGAATACTGTGTGCAGTTCTGGGCACCACACCTTAAAAAGGATATTATAGCTTTGGAAAAAGTGCAGAAAAGGGCAACTCGAATGATAAAAGGGTTGGAACACTTTCCCTATGAGGAAAGGTTAAAGCGCTTAGGGCTCTTTAGCTTGGAGAAAAGACGACTGAGGGGTGACATGATCGAGGTTTAGTACTTTTCTCCCTTTCTCACAATACAAGAACTTGTGGGCACTCCATGAAATTGCTGAGCGGTTGGGTTAGAACGGATTAAAGGAAGTACTTCTTCACCCAAATAGTGATTAACACTTGGAATTCACTGCCACAGGAAGTGGTGGCAGCTACAAGCATGGACGGCTTCAAAAGGGAATTAGATAAGCATATGGAGCAGAGGTCCATCAGTGGCTATTAGCCACAAGGTATAGATAGGGACTCTGGGGCAAGTGATGCTCTGTCATCTTGGTGCTTGGGGGGGGTCAACAGTGGGAGGGCTTCTAATGTCCTGGCCCCACTGGTGGACCTCCTGATGGCACTGGTATTTCTGGTCACTGTGTGATACAGAGTGTTGGACTGGATGGGCCTTTGGTCTGATCCAACATTGGCATCTCTTATGTTCTTATGTTCTTAAGCACAGGAGAGTTTAAAAAAAAATGACACTGTCCTGTGATTGGTCCAAAGAGGATGCAACTCACCCCTATTGGTTGAGTTGCAAAAGTCTCCCTCCCCCCTCCCAAGCAAGGAAAGGTGGTGTGGAAGCAATACCAACCTTGCAAAGTCTGCACATGCATTTGCAAGCTACAAATGCATGGTAGTGATTGGCTGAAACTGGCCTTCTCCCCCTCCCCTCCTCCCTGGACCCAGGGAAAAGGCGGGAAAAGGCCAGTTTCAGCGGGAAAGGCCACAAGAGGGTAAGTTCTCTTTAACTTTCCCCTTCCCTGCCTTTCCCTGGCCGTTTTTTGGCCGGCTGAAAGCCAGCTGAAAATCTGCCAAATGATTCAGGGGCTTTCTTTCAGCTGGCTGAATCAGATCAGAGAATCTCGAGACTTCCGGTTGATGGCGGTGCGCTAGCAGACTCACCTCCCGGACCTCCCGGGTGTGAAGCTGCGCTCCAGCCAAACCCCCCAGGGACCCGGCGAAGGGACCCTGGCCATGGAACTTATAAGAAGTTGCTTCTTTGATGGCGGAATGCCAGAGAATTGAGGCATATCTTTGTTCCAATGGTTCTCCGTGCTGAGAGACCGAATGTACTTAAGTGACGCCGACCGGGGCAAGCGTAGGAGATCAAGCGTCAGAAATGAAGCCGAAAGCGAGGTTGGAAGACCAATTATGAACATGAGTCAGTTTTAAAGTGTTTGTAAAGGGAAAAGATAGCTCCCCACCCCACCCCACTGAACGGGAAAAAAGTGAGCGAGGGAGGGACGCCTCCCATGCGCATGAACTTTTGAGCATTTGAGGGGGGGGAGTGGAAGAAAACACGAAAGAAACTGTCTAGAAGTACTTACCAAAGCGAGTTTAAGCATTCAAGTGCACATTCAGAGACTTTTTAAAAAATTGCGAAAGTAAACAATAAAGATGGCGGGGAAGAAGGACAAAGAAAAACTTTTGAAACCGAAAGGGACTGAGAGCCTGAAACCAGAAGTTACCAGTGAGTTGGCTAAGACCGTAGCAGAATCCATGCGACCCCTGCTGGAACAGCTGAATAACTTCAAGGAACAAATGTCAACAATGACTCAATGTATCACCTCTCAGCAAAATCAGATAAATGAGACATTGCAAATGATGAAACAGAATACTGAGAAGGTGAATGAAGTGGATGCAATGACCCAAAAGGTGAAGAAGAACGTGCAAAAGCTGGAAAGGAAACAAAGTTCCATGGAAGATCAGCTGCTGCAATTACAAATGGAAAAGGCTAATATGATTCTTCGCTTCCAGGGCATGCTAGAGAATATGGGAGAGAATCTTAAAGAAGTGATGAGTGAATTACTAGCCCCAGTGACAGAGATGAAGGTGGAATCATTGCTAAGCAATATGGATGTGGTCTATAGATCATATTCAGACTATATAAAGAAAAATAATCTGCCTGGGGAAATTGTCATAAGATTCTCAAAGAGGCATGTGAGGGACGCAATCCTGAAAGTAGTTTCTGGAATATCCCTGAAAGTGGGAGAGAATGCCATCAGAGTTTTAAAAGACATTCCATTTGAAATAAGACAACAGAGAAAGAAGTACAAAGATCTTGTGCTTTTTCTTCAGACAAATTCAATTGGATATAAATGGCTTATTACAGAAGGCATCACCTTCAAAATTAAGGATAAAAAAGAAAAGATTGACTCTGTTCTGAAAACTCGGGAATTTCTAAGGGTCCAGTCGGGAAGGCCAGAGGATGGGAAAAAAGGGCAGCAAGTCTAGTGGGGAGGACTCTCTGGCAGAGCAAGGGGCAGCAGCTCCAAAAAGTCCTTACAAGCTGCAGAAGAGACGGGAAAAGGAGACGTGAAGGCTGAAGGACTCTGATTTGTGCCTTTGAGGACTTTGAAATGGGATGATTGGGTGTACTGTTCTTAGACAGTTAAGTTTTAAGATTTAAAGAAAATGGTAAAATATTATAAACATTTGACTAGGGTTATAATGTCATAAAAGAAGGGGATACTTGATGTAATTAAGCTATTGATTATCTCCTCTCTTGGGTTTTTAGTTAGTAGTGGGTTTCTTTATCATGTATATGTAGTCCCCCTCCCCTTTTTTCTGTATTAGTTTTGTAGTGTTATAAAAATAATAAAAAATCCCCTCCGGGGGATCAAAAAATAAAATAAAATCAGAGAATCTGATTCAGCCAGCAGCTGGCCGAAAAAGGGCCAAAACAGCCACTAATTTGGTTTGGCTGAACCAAATGCACATCCCTACTCTATAGCATGAAATTCCTCCCCTCCTCAAACACAACCCTCCCTAGGCTCCACCACCCCAAACCCCCAGGAATTTCCCTACCCAGAGTTTTCTGCCCTATACTGGCCATGGATCCTGACTTGACAAAGAAAAGGCAAAATATATAAAGATTTTAAATATAACACATACTTCACAGAAGAAACAGAAGTATAGTTTATATAAGATAGAGGTGGGTAACACCCTTGCACAATTATGGTTTGAGATTTAACAGAAGTTATACATAGTGTAGCATACATGCACCTTGGATTCTGGTCCTTCTCCCTACCACAGATTCACTAAGCAGCACAGAAAAACGTAAGTATGAAGCAAAATATTTTTTAAAATGTTTTGTCTCCTTTTCCCTTTCATCTATATATATAAAAGAAAGTCCCCTCACCGTAAAATCAATGCCCAGGCCAAACCCCTGGACCTAGAGACACCAAATACGGGGAGAGTGCTCCTACCATGGTGTAGGTATTCACTAAGAAGGGATTGTTAGAAATTCGACCCCTGAGGGGGTTAAAGGGTAAAATGTGCTCCCCCCATTGATTCCTATGTGGATCCCAGGCTGCTGCCTCCTTGCACCCCCCACTCTCTGATTGATCAGCTGCAGAGCTCAGTGTTCTGAGGTAAAAAAAAAACCCAACAGTTACAGGAGTCTGCAGACAGCTAATGATAGTTGAGGAAATCAGGAATGGCAAACAGCCACCTGTGAGGTGCAATAATGCTGCTGGCCCAGGCTCTCTGATGGCTTCCTACACACTTTCCCCACCTCCTACACCTAACAGGCAGTTGTATGTCAGGTGCAGCAGTGGGTGCAGGGTGGACACCAACTCACACCAACTCCCCCCCCACACCTCTCACCTCTTACTGCCCCCAAGAAAGCTCCTAGCAAAAGTCAAGCCAGATACACCAACACTACAAGGAGGAGGCAACTTAGGAATGCAGCAAAGATATTTGCACATAGTACTCCTATGGAGCACTGAGCTGCACAGGCCAAGTACCAGCCAAATCACCCTGAGGTGCTCAGAACAACACAGTCTCCATGTGAGCAAAACAATCCAGGAACACAAGTAGAGAGGCCATCAGTTTCGTGGAAGGTGGCGGGAGTTGACTTAACAGACGACTGCTTCTAAAATGGACAGTTCTATGTGGCCTGCTCCAGAGTGAGCTCACCAAGCAGCCTGGTGATTCTAGCACCTGAGGGCAGAACCACTAATGTGTTATAGAGAGAGGTCCTTCAGTTGAGAAAAAAAAGTACATATGTCTCACTTCATTTCTTACATTAAATCTTCCCTATTAGAATTCCTACAACAAATGTTACATTTCAGACTTCAAATCATCAGTATTATAACTGGATTTATGGAACTTAAATACCATAGCGAAGCACGGGTATCTGGCTAGTATATTATAAATAGCACCTGGTTTGGAAAGGGAATTTGCCAAATTACAAAGAGAGAGAGAGATCCCCTTTTACTTTGCTAAATTCCTTCACTGTTAAGCCCACAATAATAAGACTATTCAAAAAGACAGTCCTGTTGAATCATGCCAAAGGTCTGAATGGTCTAACATGCTATATTTCACAGTGGCTAGCCAGATATCCTTAGTGAGATCACAGGCAATTTTTCATATTTATCAGTAAAAGCCTTTGATAGATGTACTTTCCACTAACTTGTTAAATTCCCTTTAAAAGTAATCTATGCTAGCAGACATCACCACGATTTATGGTAACACATTCCATGACTTAATTAAAATTTGTGTGTTGCCTTGCATGCTATGATGGGCCTTCACTTCTTCTCTGTGAGGCAGATTTTCCCACCAAAGCACTGTTCCCCTCTCTGACTGAGCAGCCTCTTAGTAGCATATTTGAATTACAAAATTATAACTTTCTGCATGTCCCACCCTGTGATAGAGAAGTTATTTGGTTTTTTTGTAACTAAGCAGGAGCCCTCTTATAAATCTCTTTGGAAATAGCACTTGACACGAAGTAAAGGTCAAACAGAAAGGTTGATGTTATTGAACAGGCACAGATGAGTTAAGATTAGGGCATGGGACAAGACGAGGTATATTTGGTTGTCTATACAAATTACAATATTTTGAACAGGCAACAGAGTATAATTGAAGTGTATATTCTTAGAGACTCAGTTCTTGACTGTGAGAAGTTTGTCTTGGAGATTTCTTTCAGCAACAATGTCTTCAAACAATAGTTTCAAAAAACTATTTCAGTTTCCTGGAAGTTAGCAGTTCCTTTCTGTATTTAAATAATTTCCCTTTTATACTCTTGAGGAATCTAAGACTGCTTCCCTTTTCACACAAACCAGTGGCCCCTTCTGAGTTGAACCCTCTGAATATCTGGGTAAGAAATTTCCTCCTCTTTCTAGGAGCAATAATCCTTTTTCTGTTTGGCTAGATTGGCAGTTTTCAACCTCCTGTCAATTCTCTTCTGCCAAACCTAGACCACAGTTTTGGAGACTGCAAATAAATGGAATTCACCTAAGGTTGACATGTAGACTTTAAGTTCTACTTTCTGAACTTTTCCTCAAATGTGTTGGTACACAATAAGGGCAAAGAGTTGTGTCCCTTCACTTCCCAAGTGACTTGTCTGTTTCCCTCAGACCAACATACTCCTCCCGACCGGCTACTGCCAATCCAAAATTCAAACAATGACTGACTCCCTCTGACAAGAGTTTTTAACGTTCTTCTCAGCTGATGCTGACCACTCAGAGAAGGAGGTGCATGCAGGCAGTAGCCTGTCAATCATTAACTCCTAATCTCCCAGCTCTCTGAATTTAATGAACTAAGCATTCTGCTTTTGGAGGTCAGTTCATCACACATGCCACTGTCACAAACTGGAATTTATATTCTCATTATCAACATTCCCTCAAAGTCATCTGTGGTTAGTACCTAGGGCTGCCAACTCTGGGTTGGGAAATTCTTGAAGATTTGGGGATGGAGCCTGGGGAGTTCAGCATTTAGGGAGGGACTTCCATGTGTTACAATGCCATAAAGTTCATCCTCCATAGCAGCCATTTTCTCCACAGAATTGATATCTGATGTCTGGAGATCAGCTGTAATTTAGGAGATCTCCTGGCCCCACCTGGAGATTGGCAGTCCTATTAGCACCACCAGTACCGAGCCCACCTACATGTGTGTGAAGTTGAGATTATGTTCTCCAGGGTCAACACTTTACATTCATTGACATACCAAACAGGCATCTCTAGCTCTGTATTTTACCCAAAGCTGTAACAAGTTGTAAGATGTCCCAAAATTTACAATGTTCAAAGCTGCAAGAACAGTGAGAAGTGGAGGGGGGGGGATTAAATTGCCAAAAATGTGAGATACAAATCCTTCTTAACTCTATAGGAATGCAGTTGTGTGACTGAAATGAACAGCAAAATTATTCAGGAAAGCTTAAATAATTGGAACATACAAAGCCGTCTTATATCATTTCAGACTATTGTTCCACCTAGCTCAGTATTTTCTACTCTAATTGGCAGTGACTTCTCACAGCAATAGAAACAGAAGGGTCTCATATATTACATTCATTGGAGATGGCAGGGATTGAATTGGGGACTTTTTATACACAAAGCATGTTTACTACCAGTGAGCTGCCATCCCTCAAAAGATTCCAGTAGCTGGAGTGAGTACTTGGCCAGTGCAAAACTTAGATCTCCCATTGAAAAGTCTCAAATCCTCCATTATCAATTCAGCAATTTAGCTTTGATCATATGGATTGCCTAGTTACTTCCAAAAACAGTGCTCCACCAATCACATTTTTATCTGGGTTTTCCTCTTAGGAGCTTAGGAAAATGTACATGATTTTCCCCTATCCATTTGCTCCTCACAACACAGCCCTGTAAGCCCTATTGTTAAGAGTAACTGGCTCAAAATCACCCAGTGAACTTAAAAGAAAAGTGGGAATCAACTCAGCCACGTGCCTCCGTCAGATGTACTGATGCTGGCATATGAAATGATTGTAATAGCCACATTAATGTTGCATACATTAATGACACAACAACAAGGAAGCAGAGGGAAAGCTTTTCTTCCACCCATCTACTTGCATTCCATCAATAAGAGCTTTGCCAGCTTGAGGGTGAGTCCTGAAGTTCTCTGGGAATTGCAAATGATCTCCAGACTGCAGAGATCAGTTCCTCTGGAGGAAACAGCAGCTTCAGAGGGCAGGCTTACTTCCCACTTGTAATTCTGCCCTCCTCAGGCACCGACCCCAAATCTCCAAGAATTCCCCAAGATGGATTTGGCAATCCAAGTTGCCATGGGTTGAACTAAAGTTTGTCCTGGGCTTTGTTTTTCTATCAGTTCCTGAGATAAGACAATTCCTAGGGTCAATTTGCAGGATAAAGAGGAAGACATCCCTTGTATTCAACCCCACACCATAACATGGTCCGAAAGGACAGTGATTTGTGTGTATAAAATGCTGTCAAGTCTCATCCAACTTATGGTGACCCCACTAAGGGGTTTTTGAGGGAAGTAGGAAGCAGATGTGGTTTGCCATTTCCTTCCACTGCAGAATTTTCCTTGGTGGTCTCCCTTCCAAGTAACCAATCCTGCTTAGCTTCCGAGATCTGACAAGATTGTCCTATACCATGCAGCCTTTCCTCCAAAGCGTACTTTACTTTCCATATAGTAATGAAAGGCATATCTTCACTCATACTGGATAAAGGAAAAGGGTTATGCTCAGTGACATATCTGAAGATAAACCTTGTTGTTTGTCCATGGAAACGTCAACAATTAAGAATGAGGCCTCATTTGCATACTCTGTTTTTTGTCTAGTTTCCTGGTTAAACATGTATTCTGAGTTGGGATTTCATTCTGTGTAGCTTCCTAGAAGCCTATCATACAATTTATAACCTAGTCTTTTTAATTAATGTGCTGATGCAAGTACTACTAGTATTTTGTTCTTTAACATTAAAAATTAGAACTCTGCTCTGAAATTTAAACTGCCTTATTATTTTCCTAACAGTACAATTCCTAAATGTACAAGTCCATTGAATTACTTCAATGTACTTAGAAAGTTATAGCTCAGTTTAGCATTACAGTGTAATACTTCCATTAAAATAATATAAAATTTGCCCCCCAAGCCGGAATAATGAGACAGACACCAAGTATGGGTTAAACTATTGGGCCACTTTATTAACAGACAACTCTAACTGGAACCAACGGCAAGGGCAACAACTTTGCGGTATGATCAAGGCCAGGGGTCAAATGACCCCTCCCTTGCCTCATGACAATAGGGCGAGCCACGCAGCCCTGATTGGGAATCCTAAATGGCTCCCTCCCAGCAGCTAGCTATTGTCAGACAACTCCGTAGCTCCAATTTCAGCATCCAGTCACTATTCAAGAAGAGTCCCACATAAATCCTATTGCAGTAGTCTAATACAGATGTTACAATGGCATGCAAAACAGTGGCAATAACTTTTTTTGTCCAGGAAACCCTGCAGCTGGCTCACCAGCTCAGGCAGAACAGGAGATATCCCAGATCCTGGGTCAAACCTTCTTCCCACCATTAGAATCTGCAGTTTAGTTGGTTAGCCTTTATCTGGTCAATACTGCTCCCATGCACCTGTTCACAGTTTCCACAGGGTCCCGGAGCTAAGCTGGAAGTGTGAAATTAAATTTGCATGTTGGTGGCAACACAGCCCAAATCTCTGGATGACCTCTCACAGCAGCTTTACATAGATGCTGAAGCATAGGAGACAAGAACCTTGCAGGACCTCAGGCCCCAGCACCATACTCTGAAACCTACCTTCGAGGTTGTTGGCAGAGTTTCAGTATGCAAACTGTTTAGAGAAAAATAAGTAGGTTTATTTAAAGAAGAGCAAACTGTTAACAGAACATAGATGAGAGAGAGATTTAACTGTCTCACCTAACTGCTGTGAGAGGAACAACAAGAAAGAAGCTCTGCAGGAGCAGGAAGTCTCCAGAAGAGCCAATCAAGAGACAGCAAGGACATAATTTGAAACTGTGGGCAGTCCCTATTCTAGCTGTACTACCAGTCTTTCAGCTGTCCTCTTGTAGGGTGATCTTCAGACATTCTTCATAAGGCTGCACAATAGACCTTGTATATTCTAACAGAGGTAAAGTCAAAACCACCACAAAACAGTGTCTGACAGTCTCAGTCTCAGAAGGTGGTCCAAAAGTCAATGATATCAAAAGTTGCTGAAAGTTCCAAGAGAATTAACAGGGCCACACTCCCATTAACCATCTGGTGCAGGTTAATCCACCAGGGCAATCAATGCTGTTTTCATCCCATATTTGAATGGATTTGAACAATCTGCTTAATTCAGGAATCCCAGGAGTTGCCCAGCCACCACTTGTTCAATTACCTTGTTCAAAAATGGCATATTGGAGACTGAACAGTAGTTGTTCAGCTCCTAGGATCCAGAGTAAGCTTCTTTAGAAGTGGACAGGGAGGCATTTACTGTTTCCTGGACATATCCACCAGGGCCCTCCCCCAGCAGATTTAAGCAGCCAGGAGGGGCAGGGGTTGTAAAAGCAGGTGGCAGGTCTCAAACTTCTAAGAATCCTGTCACATTCTTAGACTGGACAAGCTGAAAGGTGTCCCATGCAACTAGATGAATCTATCAGTGTTCTTCTGGTAGAAAGCTATTTATTATAGTCCACCTTTCTCACTTGGACTTAAGGCAGATTACACAGAGTGAGTCAATACAATTGACATTTAGTGAACAACACAATATGAATTAGGGTTGTAGAACCAATCAGAGGTCTAAAAACAGAACAGAAACAAAGCATAAATGTTAAATGATGCAGAAATTACTTAGTAGGATCCTAGTTTCAGCAAGCTATACATAGTAGCATAGACATAGTCCTAACAGTGTATGCTTACCATGGGCAGTGTATGTAAACAACAACACACTCAAAAGTCAAATCCACAGGACATTTCTGGCAAGCATCCAATTCCACAGCCTCAATGTTCTTTTTTCTGAAAGACCATATCTGGAAGTATCTATCATTTGACAAGCAAGAAACTGCCAGGAGTAATGAACAGAAAAATAAGGAACTAGGCAGAGAATCAGAGAAAGACAGATGATTTGGGAAGAGGGCATATGAAGCAAATGGAAAACAGTGAGAAAAGGAGTTGGAACTATCACAGAAAATACCATAACCCATAATCAGTGGTTTCCAGTTTTTGCTCTTCCATCAAACTGAGGGGGGGGGGATACTTGGACTGCAATATTGGATCAGCTCCCCTGGTTTCAGTAAACTGCTCAGAAGAAACTTTCTTCTGGACTAATCCAACAGAAAAATATGTAGGTAATACTCCCCTTTGTGTATGCATCATTCTTACAAAAAAATTACTTTTAAGCATAATAAAACATAACAATTAGAGGGAAAGTGTGGAACTAATTTTTCCAGCACTCTCTATATCTATATATCTAATTCCCAACATGTCCCCTCTGTGTGGATATCTAAATCCGCACATCGGGGGCACTTGGGGGGCAGGGAGATTTTCCTGCACATTTGGGGCAATCCCCAAATGTGTAGAAAGATCTGAAATCTATTAAAAACTATGGGGGGATACCTAAATCCCCCCAAAAGTAAAAGAGCATTCCCTGCGCATGTGCAGAGAACGCTCTGGGAACTCTGTGGCCGGCCGGTGACTGGAAGCCATTCAGGCCTTGCCGCCGGAGCGGGGGAGGGGATTGGTGGCAGCAGAGGAGGAGGAGATCTCTGGAGCCAGGGGGGGAGGAGATTGGTGGAGCAGGAAGAGCTTGCCAGAGCCAGGGGGGAGGGAGAGGAGACTGGCAGCGACGTAGGAGATCACCAGAGCCGGGGGGGAGCTTACCTGTGGCCACTTCCTCCTCAGCCCTGAAGTCCTCCTGCTTCCGGGAGCCGGGAGGGATTGCCCCCCCCACGAGTATCGCGGGTCCCTCTTCTTGTACCTTTTCTA
This sequence comes from Gekko japonicus, assembly GCF_001447785.1. Taxonomy (NCBI): domain Eukaryota; kingdom Metazoa; phylum Chordata; class Lepidosauria; order Squamata; family Gekkonidae; genus Gekko; species Gekko japonicus. The sequence goes on from NW_015164202.1 coordinate 117,652, forward strand.
ATTTAGAAATTAACACAGATGTTGTAGTAGAGGAACTGTTTGATAAATATCATGTCTGAGAAATAATTATAAAACAAAGCAGCTAAGGATGCTCTTTAATATCTTATCCCGACTAGTTCAACACCTTTAAAATTTGTATTTTCTCATGCAACACTCCAGAAGCAGGAATTTTCCTGAGCCGGTTCGCTGGGAGGGCAGGGTATAAATATGAATAATAAATAAATAAATAAAAAACTTACTACAGACATTATACTGCTTTCATTTTCTTTACATCATAGGCTCATAAAACCTTTCCTGTTCAGCCTGTATCACAGATATTAATCACAGTTACACCTCAGTACCAGTATACAAATAATCTTATCCTATGAAGGCTCTGACCTTTTCAATTGAGAAGACGAAAAGGGGAAACATGAATCTTGTGAAAAATACCTTCAGTTTTTTCAGCTGTTAAAAATAAAAATTGTGAGTTCTATGCTGCCTTGCTGAATTTTTGAAAACTGTTGATTTATTTACGACACTATTTAAATAGAAGTCTGAACTGCAAGACAGATTAACTTAAACTTCCCAGCATCTCAGTTAGTCAAATCTTCCAGTCATGGATAGATCTTGAGCAGAGCCTCAAGATTATGCTCTCCTAATTTAGGCCACCCTAACTCCAAGATGTGGGGCCACGGTGGCTCAGAGGTTAAGACGCTGAACTGCAGACCGGAAGGTTGGTAGCTCGGCAGTTCAAGACCCAAGTGAGCTCCCGTCTCTGGCCCCAGCTCCTGCCAACCTAGCCGTTCAAAAGCAAGAAATTGCAAGCAGATAAATAGGTACCATTTTGGTGAGAAGATTACAGTGTTCCGTGTGCCTTGGCGTTTAGTCATGCCGGCCACAGGACCACAGAAAAGTCTTTGGACAGCACTGGCTCTTTGGCTTGGAAACGGAGATGAGCACCACCCCCTAGAGTTGGATTTGACTGGCTTTCAAGTAAGGGAAACCTTTACCTCCAAGATACAGATTGGTACCACATAGCAGGCACATACAGCCATACCATTTACTTGGAAAGCTTGGGAGCAAGCTCAGCTTTCAAACTACTAGTAATCATTCCCTTCCCAGGTGTCCTCAAGCAGTTGTATTAAGCAGCCTACCTCCATCACACTGATGCCTCCATTTCTCCACAACCTGCATGGGAACCTCCAGTGCCACCTAATTAAGTGAGATAAAGCCAAACAACACCCCAAATCCTGCACTGGTCAAAGCTTCCTGGCAAATATCAATGTCAGAGTGCTCCAAAATTCCTATTAGCCCAGTGTCAACTAGCTTAATTCTGCTCTGTCAACACTGGGCAGAAGGGAAAATCACCAAAGCCACCAAAGAGGGCGGACACGTTGCTTTCATCTATATTTCTGCTCCATTGGCCAGGCAGAAATGAGGTCTTAACAAGGCATGGACATCTCAGTCATCATCACTTTAAGAACTTAACACAAATCCCACACACAGCATTCGTCAGGTAGGAAACTGCACTCTTAACTGATTAGCTGGGAGTGGGGCATTTTCACCACCCCAGGAAAGGGACAGGTGCCTGCAAGCCTGCTCCTTTTGAATTTGCAATGCCCACACCCCACCCCAATCTTCCCTTCACCTATCAATTTAAAGCTGCACCACCACCACCACACTGGTCCAAACCTTCTTTCCTTCTGTCAGTTGGCCAGGAGGGGGAGGGAGTTTGGAGTGCATGGCACTGCCTTCCTCCCCCCCCCCCCTACCAGAGAAGTACCTGAGCTTGTGGGGCTTGGCCAAGTGGAATGTCCAGCCTGGAAATGACTGTTGCATGGATTACCGTGGCTAGGTCAGGGTGAGACAGGTATGGAGCCAGCTGCCTGACCTGGCGGAGTTGGAAAAATGCCAGGTTGGCAACCTTCGCAACCTGGGCTTCCATAGATAAGGAAGAATCCAGAGTCACGCCCGGACTTCTACAGTATGGCCAGGAGACAAGGTGTTTCACCCACTCCATTCTGCCCTTTTCCCAGGACTATGTTCAGTTATGTATGGGCCACAGAATTCTGAAAACTGTCTGGTCATCGCACCTTGGAACAGGCAAAACTCAAAACCAGAGAGGAAACTGATTAGAACACCAGATCAATCTAAAGGGCTGTTTTAAGTTATATTTGTGAGGGGTGGGACTGAGCTTGCTCCATAGGCCTCACACAGTGTGGAACAGACTGATGCAGATTCCTGTAGACTAGAGAGGTGAACATTTCCACTCACCATTCCCACCTTTTACCATGCATAGTGGTGGGTCAATGGGAAGCACAGTATGTAACACTGGCATTTATATACCATTGACCAAGAAACTATGTTCTAAGAAATTTATTACAGCTTGTTCCAAGAGCCTCAAAAAGGAGGCCTTTAGCTTCTCATCATCATAATGCTGTATATATCAGAAGTTTGTTTGGGCTATACTACAGTTCTGTCAGTATAGTCATAGCCTTGCTCAGCCAGAGTCATGTGTTACGTGCTCCTTTTTGAGTGCACAGGCCTTGGCGCATGGAAAGAGGCAATGTTGCATGACATTACTTCTGGATGAAGTCCCAGAAGTGATTTCATCATGTCACATGATACTCTAGGAATGCCCTGGTGGAGAGCAGGGAACTCTGGGAGACCCTTGCATGGTAGATGTCCCTGCCCCATCTTTTCCAGAGGCTACCCCTGAGGAACTGCCATTGGAGCTCCTCCACCAGAACTTCTCTCTGTCCTCCCAGGTCCTGGGGTAGTAAGTCCAGGTCCACAAATCCACCAATATCCACCTCTGCCCAGCAGGAGCAGCAGAGGCAGCGGGTTCATGCTGAGATATCCCATCAGAGACAAAGTGCCGGGCATGCAGTCCATGCTTCACCTCCTGGGACAGATCATCGTCCCTGTGGTTGTAATCCTTTGCAGGATTCTGGACAAGGTGAATCCCAGGTGCTGCTTAAGAGCAGGTATAACTGCTTCCCTCTCAGCCTATTTAAGACTTGGGAGGGGAGGGGAAGGGCATGATCACACACAGAATCAGCCGCCCACAGGCGCAAATGTTGGGCAGATTTTAAGGATGTGATCAGATGCCAACATCTGCCAAGCGTCCTGCTCCTGTCGGCAACCCGTTTTGCTCCATTGCAGAAGCGGAGTAAAAAGACACCGGGGAAAACCCAGTAGCAAACAGGTTTGCTGTGGGCCAGGAACAGACTTTCCCTTGTGTGATTGCACCAGTGTGCTCTCATGGCATTGGGATGGTCCAATCGGGCCATCCCAACTCCATGCCATTGGTTTCCCCCCATTTCGGTATGCACATCATCGCACACTACATAGGGAGCACTTGGTGCGGAGATGTGAATCATCAATCCCTTGTTTAAGTGCACCAGAAATACATGGCAAAACCCCCCGATTCACCCGCAGTTGTGTCTGATCACGCAGTGGCAAGCCACCCCCACAGCTCCCAGGGACTGTGTGATCATGCAAATGTGAGTCAAATTCCTGCAGAGCAAATAGCCTCGCTCCCCCCCCCCCCGCATTATCTTGCACGCTTGAACACTGCCGAAGTTTGCTGAATCAACTAGCTATAAGCCTAGTGTTACCAAGGGTCTGGTACCACTTGAGGAAACCTGACTGGCCCTGAGTGCAGAGTACAGAATATCTCCATTTTCTACAGCTGCAAGAGTGAGCAGAGCAGGAGAGAGCTGGTGGGAGTGAGAGGTTGCCTGCAACCTGGCAAGCCAAGCTAGTATTACCTCCTGTTTATTTCTATTGTCAGTCCTACTTTTGTAAATTCTTTTCCTAACCATTTCTGCTTCCTGCTAAAATTAATTGTGTAGTAGAATAAAGGTTTTTTAGAACCCCAAAAGTGTGACCCTTGACGGGAGGGGGAAGGAGGAGAGAGTGACTTCTACACATAATTGACTTTGGCCCATGTCAGCCTATGGATTGCTCCAGAGATCATACACTACTACTGATAGCCTGTTGGGGATGGAACAAAAAGCTGGGAAATAGTGAGTTCAACACCTCCCCTAACACATATCTAGCTGAGGTGGTTTAGAGACCATCTCTTTCAGTGGGGGAACACCCTCTTTGGGTTTTCTCTAATGGTAGGGCAAACTACCGCAGTTCTGGCTCGCGCTGTGTTGGAAGGGTTTGGCTGGGATACCCCTCCCTTTCAATGAATCCCACAACCCTAGGCACTTGGTCTCAGTGTCAGAGCTGGCAGCACCTGCAGAAAAAGGGAATGCTTAGCAACAGGAGGGTGTTTGCCCATGACAGCTAGAACAGTCAAATGATACTGATTTCAACACAGATTTTGAAAGAATTCACTGCTTATTTCCAAGTTAGTCACTTCCTACACTCACACTTAACCCAAGCATATGGGTGAGGAAGGATGATTTTGCACTTATCCCTTCAGAGGAGCAGAATATAACCATGGTGACTGGCAGGTGTCCAAGACACAGCTGGAGCCCTACAAAGGTAGCTGTGCCTCCAAGCAGACTTTCATCAGTGCAGTAAAGTCAGTGATTGGAACACACACTCTTGCAAACTCAGGACTTAATGGTAATCACCCAGAGGCAATCATGGGGGAAGGGAGAAAAATCAATCTTTTATGGATGTTCAGCCTGAAGGAATTGATTGAAAGGATTGTCTTAAGGCACTGAACTCTATGGTTGACCACACTGGGGAATGGCATATTAATAGTTTCTTATCAACAGAGCCATTGACATCCTGATGGTAAAAGGAGAGGTACTGACATAGGCAAAGCTGAACTTCCAAGTAGCATTTAAAACCATAATAACAGTTAAGGATGTCTGTGCTAAAATGTGGAGTGGAAGTTAACTAGGTTTTGTTGCTGTACATCAGCTGTTAATAAAGTCAGTCTCAATTTAACCCAACATGATGTCATGTGTTTTCATTCCTGGGGATATATGAAATATCATTCCCATTCCTTAACTTGTAAACAAACTATAAGAGGACTTGTCTTCTTGTGACTCATGAACAAGAGCTACTGAGGAGGAATCAGCATAGATTCTGTGAGGGAAGATCTTGTCTCACTAACATTTTACTGTTTTTTGAGGGGGTCAACAAACATGTGAACAAGGATGACCCAATAGATGTTGTTTACCTAGACTTCCAGAAAGCTTTTGATAAAGTTCCTCATCAAAGGCCCCTAGGTAAACTCAGCAGTAATAAGATAAGAGGACAAATCTTCTTGTGGATCAAAAACTCGTTAATTAATAAGAAACAGCAAGTGAGTATAAATGGGCAGTTTTCTCAGTCTTTCTGGTCTAGATTCACAAGAATCCAGTTCGGTCTACAGAGGACAATTTTTGTTTCTTATATTAACATTAACATTTTATATCATAGTAATTAAAGGATACAGAATTCAAAATTATGATAGCTATCCCAGTGGTACATAAAATACATAATACCTATAATTAATATATCAATTAAACTGGAAAAATGTTTTCATTAGCCTTGTAAGTAGTCTGAAAACGCTAAAGTAACTTTCAAAGGCACCTGGCACACGGGACGGCTGAAACGCGGCTACTCAGAGCCGCTCCAAACTTGAGACGCCGCGGCGGGATCCCACAGATCCCCTAGCCGCGGCGCATCACTCCCCGGCACGATCAGATGCCGGGGAGGAAAAGTCCGAGGGGAGGGGGGAGGCTGCCGAACTGCGCATGCTCGGGCATGCGCAGTACGGCCGGGGGCCGGGATGCGGCGACGCAAGGACGCGCCGCCGATCCCACAGCCCGGCCTGAGCTGCACCAATGGATGCAACCACCTAGAGAGGTGGTTCTTTTTTACGGCACAGTATGGGCTGTTGGGACGGATCAGGGACGGAGACGGCACCCTCCCCAGATGTTGAGGTGAGATCGCGCCTGTTTGCTCCGCCCCAGTTCCGTCCCGCTCCCAACCCAAATGGGCTCGTATGAACAGGGCCATAGTAGGACAACCTTCAAGACAATGCATTGCTGTTGCCAGCTCTGGGTTGGGAAATACCTGGAGATTTTCATGGTGGAGTCTGGGGAGGGCAGGATATGGGGAGGAGAGGGAACTCAGCAGGGCACAATGTTATAGAGGCCCCCCTCCAAAATAACTATTTTCTCCAGGGGAGCTGATATCTATTGTCTGGAGATAGTTGTAATAGCAGGAGATCTCCAGGACCTGGAAGCTGACAACCCTAAAATGCACAGTCCAACAAGAGGGAAGTTTTCAGTATGGGGAATAATCCACAGATGGCTCTTTAACAGGGTACAAAAGGCCTTGTAATTTAATTTTTATTTTTAACACAGAGGTCCTATGGTAGAGAGCCAAAGTACATGAATGTGTGTTTTAAATTAGGAATAAATCTGTTTCGAAACTAGAATTGTTGAGAAAGGTAGTGCCCAATGTATCTGACACCTTAAGGTCAGAAAGAAATTCTTGCTACTATGAACTATACTGAAAGTGTTTAAGGCCACAGGTGCATCCCAATGTATGCTAAGGTTCTCTTTGTGCATTATGGCACACCTGTAGAAGGGGCGTCAAGCATTTCCCCCCTGTGCCATGGAAGCATATATTAATAACAGTCTCTGGGACATTTTTCTTTAGCCAATGTGGTCACAACGTGAAATGAGAGGTTGTGGGAAAGAGGTAGTTTCTCTAGAATGTATTTATTTATTTTAGAAAATTTATATGCCATCTTTCTGTTCTCACAAGCACCACCAAGGCAACTAACCAATTAAAATATACATAATAAAATCACAGTTAAAAATGGTTGCAAAAACCAACCTCCCCCCAAACATACACACATCAGCAATTAAAACATTGGTCTGGAAGGAGGGATCACTGAGGAAATGCCAAATTAAATGAAAAAAGGTCTTCAGTTGCTGGTGGAAGATTGCAACAGAAGGGGACATATGATCTCCCCGGGGCGGGGGGGAGTTCCAGAGTTTTCATGCCACAGCCAAGAAGGCCCTCTCCCAGGTTGCCAGATGCCTAATCTCAGAAGGCAGTGGCACCAAAATTGGGCCTCCAAAGGTGACTGAGGTGGTTGGGCAAGTTCATAAGGGAGTAGACAGTTCTTCTCTGTCCTGAGGCCAGTTCTATGGATACAGACTCCTGTTGAGGAGCAAGACCACATTCACATGTACAAATGTCTAGGGCCTCCATGTACCTGATTACAGTTGTTAAAGGGGAGGAGAAGTAGAGACATGGGGAAAGAAAGAAGCATTTCCTTCTTCTCACCACCTGCAATTACTGTCACAGCTTCTTCAAATACATGCAAGTTCTCCAACTTGCATTATGATGACTCAAAGTCATTATTCTCACATTGGTAATGAAGTTGAGAACTACTAGCTTCCACGATTTGCAAACAAAGCCAACAGAATATGAACTTGAGCAGCCTCAGTAGCTCTTCTCCAGCAATCATGACACCTGTCCAGTTCAATTGGACATCCTTTGCTTCATCTCTCCAACCTGAGCCCAAAATACTGATTTGACTTTGGATTATCCCATAAACACTGTATTTCTGTTTTATATTATTGTTGTAAGTGATTTTGCAGCATTTTTGAAAATCTTCTGAGTTCAGGGTTTGCTTGTTCATGGTTGGTTTTTTTTTTTAATTTCCACATGTATACGATAATGAAAGAGAATTTTATTGTATAGGGATGTGTCTTCATATAATGGTGTTTGGTTTTTTTTAAAAAATTCAGAAATGTCATGGCCTAATTTCAACAGCCATCTTTGCAAGGATTTCACCCTCACCCTGAATATAGCTATGGCAACTATGTCAAGGTCCAGTGATTCCAATTAGAGAGGTTTTCTCATGAAGGTAAAACATATTGTGCTTCCTGACAATTCTGTATCACAATTATTGCCAAAGGATTTATCTTAAAAAGAGGCCATCTTATTCAGTTACTCCAAATTGCAACAAAAAGTGACAGCTAGCACAATCTGCTACAGCCATAAAGACATTACAATGGGGTTTTTTTCATAACTTTCATAGGTTTTCCTTTTTATTCCTGATTGTTATTTTTAAAAGAACTAAAGCAGAAGACAAATGTGCAGAATGGAGAACAAGTGCTAATGTAATTAACAGCATTTAAAATATAATTAACTTTTTCTCTATAATTCAGTCATGCGTGTATGCATGATGCAACTCGAGATAGGGATTTCTTGGTGTTGACATTTGATTTCTGGAATGATCTCCCCCTCAAGGCCACCTGTTGCCTACCCTGCTGCCTTTTAGGCACCAGGCTAAAATATCCCTGTTATCTGGGCTACTAACTGACATTTTATCCCATTTATGTTAACATTTTACGGCATATTTCCTTCCTGAGGACTGTGATGGCTTTAAAACTGCCTGGACTGGGATAGTTTTATTACTGGAGGTGTTAATTTTTATTGTGTTGCTTTTATTGAATATTGTTGGTTAATTTATTAAGGTCTATGAAGTCTATACATAAACTCAGAAGGAACCTGTGTATAATTTATATAAAAGCATCGACAGATTAGCTGAAATCAGATTGTATGTTCTGACCTAGTTACCCATCATCCCTCAGCAACCTTCCTACCAAGATTTCCTGTTGAACACTTCCTGATCTTTTTCTTGATAGCTTCCACTTAAAACATGAGACTTGAGACTCATTACTCATGATACAGCTGCAGCAGACTACTCAGATTCAGCTACTCAGCCTAGAGGAATAATTGCTGCTTGTAACTTTGGTCACAAAATATACCTTTAATTCACTTGTTCTGCAGCTGTTCACAGATACAGAAGAAGTGATGCAGCATCACAGCCTCAGAACACAGAGTGTAGAATCTAGCTGCCTAGAAATCACTCTTATCTTCCTGGGAAAGTCTGCAGCGCTGCCCCCAAAAGAGAGGGAGAATCGTCCCACTGCCTAGGCAACTGACTCATCACACCTTCCTAGACTGCACTGGGACATTGCTGTGTACAGGAAGGAAAATAACCATTCTCATGCAGGCTGTTCAGGGATAAGGTTGCTTCCTCAGACATAACTGGTGAACTCTTTTCAGGATCCCCAGGTAGGGTTGCCAACCTTCAGGTGGCACCTGGAGACCTCCTGCTATTACAACTGATCTCCAGGCGACCAAGATCAGTTCCTCTGGAGAAAATGGCTGCTTTGGAGGACAGATTCTTTGGCATTATACCCTGCTGAGGTTCCTTCCCTACCCAAACCCCACCCTACCCAGGCTTCACCCCCAACATCTCCAGGTATTTCCCAACCCAGCCCTGGCAACCTTACTCCCAAGAGACAGTGGGAACAGAGGATGCAGTCTGTGGATAGGATTGGGAAGTTAATACTCATGTTTTGACCCAGCCTTAATAATAATCCTGGACCACTCACTATGCTATTGCATGCTTTACTGTTCAGACAGAGTTCAAGTGAACATATTCTATTAGACAACAATTGAAATTATTATTTGAAATCACCAGCATCCATATCCATCCAAGGATCCTGAATTGATGGAACTCTACCATGTATTTCCCCCCCTGAAGGTCATTATAATCCTTCCTGGAAGCCAAGCTGTATGTGAACTAATGATCAGTTATTTGTTTAGTGTATCTTTCTTTCCCCCTTGTTACAGTAACTGTGGAGACCATAACAAGCATATGATGCATAAAATATAAATTATTTTGTCATTTGATAGCAAGAAAAACTAACCTATAAAAATGTCAGATTACAACTGCAAGACATTTCTGCTAAGAAATCAAATCCCTTCTGCTATTATTGAATATATGTTTCAAAGTAGTTGTGCCCTGAGAAGCTATTAGCTGCTTTTAAATGCCACAATTAGAATTTAAGATTGAGAGCTAAAGGGGATTATACAGGTGATTTCCAATACATTGTAACTATGCTGACTGGAAATATTTTCTTCCTTCCTGCAGGATTCAGCTTCCTAAATTGCCAACCAATACACAGGAGCCCCTTTTAGATGGTTTCATTTTCATGAGGAGACACAAACAGGCACACACATACAATGCATTACCATTTTGAAAGTAGATGGTCTGTCTTTACAGCACAAGACAAATTATCTCCTAGCCCATATAGCCTGGAGTACTGCTTTGTGCCAGTCCCAATGAGTCACAAGAGCACTATTGACTCCTGAAGGGGTTGAAAATTCCTGGAGATTACTTCGTTGTGGTATAATGCCATAGAATCTATTCTACGAAGCTTCCATTTTCTCCAGGAAAACTGATCTCTGTAGTCTGGGGATCAACTGTAATTCTGAGAGATCTGCATGACCCACCTGGAAGTTGGCAGCCCTAACTCTTGATGAGCTATTTTCTTCTTCAGGTGGAGCATGAGCTTTCATGCTGCTGGAATGGCACATGGCAGATGGAATTGTTTTATGTGCAGATGAGGATAAACAAAGCTAGTGATAACTATGGTTAAGGTTGGAGCCAGGGGCTTGTTGTAGACACTGACAGCCATGGTAGGCTACTTCTTAGCAGAACTTGCACCAAATTGGGGATGTTTAATTAATGCAGATTAGCCATTAGTAAACTAGATAGCCTGCTATAACGATCTCACCTTCTTCCCTCCCTCACACTCATGGTTTTTCCTTCTGTCTTCTTTCTTGCTGAGCAGCCGCTTTTCTCTATTTTCATCTTGTTTGTCTCTTTCTGTCCTGCCCAGTTGCTTTATTATACACACACACACATTTTGATGCTAGCCCAGTCCAGAGAACTGAGGGAAGAGACAAAATCACTTGCTAATATTCTGTTCCTGTAATGGCACATGAAGCTTTTGGAAATTCAAAAAAACAAAGGTCCCGGTCACACAGAGAATTTGCCGCGTGAGAGGCATGACTACCAGGCAGATTAAAAGGGTGTGATCATACGGCAACATCTGGCAAGCGTTGTGTGCCCGTCTCCAACCCATGGCATCCAGTCAAAGATGCGGAGTTTAAAAGTAGCTGTGAAAGTGTAGTATTATCCAGATCACACGGGGCCTGGGCGGGCGTTTGATTGCAGAAACGCTGGCATCCCGTCGCATCCGGTGCCCGTCCGCGTCCCACCAGATGTTTTCTTGTAAGCCTCCGTTGTATGTGCACTGTTAGGTATGGAACTCGACGTCATCTCATAATCAAACAGTGAATCAGCTTTATTGAAGTAAACAGGAACAGTCATAGAACACACACACAACAGTGGAGCAAAAGCTCCCTTTTAAACGATCCCAGGCTGATGTAGCCACACCCTGGAATAGTTAAGGACCAATAGCATTACAAAAATAACACCCAATCATATTCGTTCCCTCCTGAACACTTCTCTGCCTTCTGATTGGTTACATTCATACGATAGCCAATAGGAATGTTACAGCTTACAATCCTTGTCCTGGCCTTAAGCTTTACATGCAATGTTATACAGATAAAACATAACACGCACAAACATGCATGTGCACAAACGTGGTACTGCTTCATTGCCACGCTTCACCATCACCGTGTGATCGGCAGCTGATGGCCTGAGCACGGAGCCTCAGAGGAATGTCGGATTGTGATATCGTGCTTCATTTTGCTCCAGAGCAAAAAGCCTCACTTCCCCCCCAGATTATCTCACTCGTGTGACCGGGGCCAAAATATTTTATTTAATCTGGAGGATAAAAGTTCAGTTGGAATCAGGTATAGGATGTATCAGGTGAACAGATAATAAAACTGAAGTAACTTTGTGTTCACTCAGATACCAAATAATTTGTTGCCAATAAATTAATATTTCTGCCATTCAACAAGGTCCTTACAACTTTGAGGAGGGAGGCTTTATTTTCAGTTTCTGCTTAAACACTCAAGTATCGGTTTCTGAGTTTCATCATCATGTGAAGTTCAGAAGACAGGAGAATACAACCAAGTTTCCAAAATCCTTCTTTATACCCAGACTAGGGAATCACTTCTCTTTACTAGAAGCTTTTTTTTTTTTTGGCTTAAATGAGGATCCTCCTTGATTCACTCACACTCTCAAAGGTTCTCAGACTCTGTTAGGCATAATTCTCTTGTACACTTATTTGGAGCACTATATTATACCAAAAATGTAATCCATAATTTGATTTTTTCTCTATAAACATTTTATCTTTCTTGTTCATGCTATTGCCTAACCAGCTTGTTAAATATGTATGCTGCATTCCTTGTTCTTTTATTTTGATATGGTGTTGTAGTAACCTGTATTAAGCAAAGAAATGAAATTAAAATGACCATGACTTCAAATCCAACACTAGGATTTCAAGATGAGAAACAACAGGTGGAAGTTGGGAGCTGTAACCACTTCCCTGTGGTTGAAAGGGGATGGAGAGAAGGGTTGCAAGGGAGGACGAAAGGAAGGAAATTCTTCAGCTCTTGTCTCTTAACTTTTCTTGATGTTGGATCTCACTACCACCCTTTATTTATTCCTTTGAAAGAAAGAATGCTGATCAACTCTTCCAGAAGAAACAGTTTTATTATTTCAGGCCCTTAATGGATATTATGAAGACTCTTTCCAGAGTTATCAGTGTCCCACCCTATTTATCTGTTCCCAACATGTGTACACATACAACATGTGGCAAGATTGAAAAGGACATGTATCAAAGCATCTCACAATCGTTGGGGAGAAGACAAAAAAACCCCGGACCCAATACCCTTCCCTAATGTTTGTACCAAGAAGCTGGTATTTTGACTATTCCATTTAATTATCACTTATTCCAGTTGATTATACAGCTATAACCTATCTGAGGCCCCAGTCACACGGGCCGGATATTGCAGGGTGTGTGTGGCAAATTGCACCGGCGCAGTTTAATCTGCGATTATGGGATCAGATGCGCCAGCGGCACACCATGGGTCCTTCCCTCGGCGCCGGCACGTAAATGAGGGGCCTGAGGGGAAAGCCGCGTGCCAGTGCGATCACACCGCGGGCATCCGGAGGCAGCCCGTGGCAAATCGTTTGCCAGTACTTTGGCAGTACTACTTTTTTATCACACATTTTCGGTGGTAAGCCACGGGTTGGCCATGGGTGTGCTCCACTTCCCAGATGTTGGGGTGTGATCGCGCACGGATAATCCGCCCACCACCCGTGGCTCTCCCACGGCAAATTTGCCGTGTGAACGGGGCCTGAGAACTGAGCCAACTGGGCTGGGAGAAAGAACCCAGCTGCTAGGAAGGTTAGTGTTTTTGTTGTTGTTTTTTGCATTTTCTAAACTTCTAAACTACTGGAGAACATTAACTGGGGTTGCTTGTGAGAGGACAGAGTTTGAGAGGGTGAGAGGTTGCTTGTAGCATGCTGAAGAGTGGTGTTTCTATTTGGGTCTGCTTGGGTCTTTTGTCTGATCTGTTGCTCACGAGCAAGGATTATTTGTCTGAGGCTGATTGCAGGCCCCATCCTCTGCTGTTGTTGCTGGGAGCCAGGGGCTTTGGGCCTTTGAACTGTAATGTTCCTTCTAGGCAGAAGCGCAAGCTGAAGATGAGAGTCAAAGAGCTCTTGGTCTGGGGATCAGGTTTGAGGATCCTGCATCATCACTCTAGATACCTTTAAACCACTAACCAGTTATAAAGGTAGAAAGCCAGTGGGGGCAGAGTGCCACATGTACAATTATCTACCCACCAGGTGGAAATTGTGGGTGTGAGCTCACTGCATGGTGAAGCAGCAGGTTTGTTCCCTTGAGGCTGGAGTTGCTGACCTGCAGAAGTTGAAGCAGAGAAAGAGGTTTGGGGAAGGAAGCCTCAGGGATTTACCAGAACAGTCCCAATCATGTGCTGACAGCTCTTCTGCTGTTGTGGAGAGTGATATCCTTTCTGCACTAGACCTTAAATTCTGGTTCAACCCTGTCCCTGAATTTATATTCTACACTACATTCAAGTTCATCTCTGTAATTATCTTGAGGTATTTTTGCATTTTACACTACACTTGAGTTCACCCCTGTAATTATCTTGGGGTATTTTTTGTTTCCACATTACATTGAGGTCACCCTGGTTTCGCCTCACACTTGTCCCGGGATAAACGGATGCTGTTTGAAAAGTACTGAGAGCGTTGAGTGATTTCAGCTAAGTACTTTTATTCAGAAGGAACAAGACAAAGTAAGCCAGCTCACAGGCCGGTATATATGCACAGAAAACCCTCCACCAAAACACACCCCCTACTTCCCTATAGGCTATATACAGTAGCCGAGAGTCCCATCGGCTCTCGGCTGCGGACCTGGCCCTCTGATAGGTGCGGGCTAGGATCCGCTTGGCTATTGTTCTCTCGGGAGCAAAGCTTCAGGACTTTACATGACCGCATGGCCCAACGGTCGCGCACGTGGTCATAGCGGAGGACATTACACCCCTCCCCCCATAGTTCAGACTACCCACACACAAAGTCCTCGAAGTACGCTGGGGCCTTCCTGGTCCTCGTGGAACGACGGAGTTCCGGTTTGGTGGTCGTGGGTGCTGTGGGTGCTGCCGGGGCCCGTGGCGGGGAGATGGGTTGTGGTGTTGCCGGTGGTGACGGCACAGGAGGTTCCGGGGCGAGCTGGACTGGAACGGGTTCTGGGGCCGGTGTCTCTGGTGTGGGGGATGCTGCTTTGTCTGGCTCCGTAAACTCCAGGTCCTCAGGGTCGTTCGGGAGGACCCGCCGCCGTAGTTGATCGATGTGGCGGTGGAGCAGTTGGCCGTCTTCGCAGGAGACCTTGTACGATCGAGGTCCTCTCACTCGTACAACTCGGGCGGGAATCCAGGGTGGCACTTTCGCGTAGTTCCTCACGTTGACTGGGTCTTCCGGGAAGAAACCCCTCACGGCTTGGGGTGATTCCGTTGTTGGTTCTTCCTCGGGGGCCCGGTCTGGGTGTAGCCAGTCCAGCCTGGTGGTCAGGCGGCGACCGAGCAGGAGCTCGGCAGGGCTGCGACCTGTCTCGGTGTGGTGGGGTCGTACGCTGACCAAATAGGAACACTGCCAGCTTGTAGTCCCAGTCCTTGCTTTTGAACCTGTGAAGCGCTTCTTTGGTGGTGCGCACCATGCGCTCCGCCTGGCCGTTAGTAGCCGGGTGGAACGGGGCTGACCGGACGTGGCAGATCCCGTAATACCTTGTGAATTCCTGGAACTCGCTAGAGGTAAAAGCCATCCCATTGTCCATGACCAGAATATCCAGGATGCCTTTGGCGCTTAAGATGTGCCACATCGCTCTGATGGCCGCCTTGGAGGAGGTGACGGCATGGGCATCACCTCCAGCCACTTGCTGTAGGCGTCGACCAGAATGAAGAAGATCTGGCCCTGGAATGGCCCCGCAAAGTCCAAATGTAGCCAGGACCAGGGCTTGTGTGAGGACTCCCAAGCCCTTGCGGGAGCTCGGGGAGGTGCCGGCCGGGAGGCCTGGCAGGACTGGTATTGTTTCACCTGTCCCTCAATGTCCTGATCTAGGCCTGGCCACCACACATAGCTCCGAGCCAGGGCTTTCATCCATACCACGCCTGGGTGAGCCTCCTGCAGTGCCGCTAGCACCCGGTCTCGGAGAGGGGTGGGGATCACCACCCGGCCTCCCCACATCACACAACCTTTGTGGACCGAAAGCTCGTCTTTGCGGTTGGCGAACACCGCAAACTCAGGCCCCGCTGCAGTCGTGGGCCACCCCCTTCTCACCCAGTCCAGGACGCGGCAGAGGATCGGATCCCTAGCCGTGCGGCGGGAGACCTCCCGGACGTGGACCGGCTCATCTAGCAGCAATTCCAGGAGCGCGATCTGGTGGGCAGTAGCCGGGTCCGGATCCGTCGTGGGCAGAGGTAGGCGGCTCAAGGCATCGGTGTGCCCCATCGCTTTCCCGGGCCGGTGTAGGAGCGAGTAGTTATAGCCTGCCAGGAAGACAGACCACCGGATCACTCTCGGCGAGGTCATCTGGGGGGTCTGGCGGTCCGGGGCGAGCAACCCTAGGAGTGGCTTGTGGTCAGTTAAGACCGTGAAGGGCTGGCCATAGAGGTAGTGGTGAAATATTTCACCCCGGCCACTATCGCAAGCGCCTCCTTATCGATTTGCGCATAGTTGCGCTTAGCTGCCGACAAGATCTGGGAGTAGTAGGCCACAGGGACCTCCCGACCATCCAGCAGCTTGTGCCCCAGGACCGCCCTGACCCCGTACAGAGAGGCATCGCAGGCCAGAACCACTGGTAGATCCTCGTTGAAGTGGGCGAGGACCGAGTTGGAGATGAGGAACTCCTTTACCGCTTGGAACGCCGCAGCCTGAGCCGGTCCCCAGACCCAAGGCGCGCCCTTATTGAGAAGCTGATGGAGGGGCTCCGCCACTGCTGCTTTCAAGGGGAGAAAAGAATGATAAAAATTTAATAGGCCTAAGAAGGCCTGTAGTTCCAATTTAGACGTGGGAGCCGGGGCGTTTGAGATCGCCGTCGTCTTTTCCGCCGTGGGGTGGATTCCCTGGGCGTCCACCGCAAACCCCAGAAACTCCACCTTGGGGATCCCGAGGAGGCATTTTTCTCGCTTCACCCGCAGCCCGGCCTGGTCGAAGCGTCAGAGCACGGTCCGGAGGCGGTCGGCGAAGGAGGCGGCGTTGGGGGCGGCGATGAGCACATCGTCTGAAAACGGCTGTACTCCTGGGATACCTTTGAGAAGAGAGTCCATAAATGATTGGAAAATCCCTGGCGCCACTGAAACCCCGAAATGGAGACGGTGAACACTGAAAGCCCTCTTATGTGTGGCAATTGTCTGGGCTTCTGCTGTGGCGGTGTCCACCGGCAACTGTTGGTAAGCCTGTGCCAAGTCCAGCTTTCCAAAGATGTGGGCCCCTGCTAGGGTACTGGGTACGCGTGGTCTTGCAGCGCCTTGTTCAGGGTTCACTTATAGTCCACGCAGATCCTGACGTCCCCGTTCGGCTTAACGGGTGTGACGATTGGGGTTTCCCACCGGGCAGACGCAACCGGCTCCAGCACCCCTTGGGCCACCAGCCAGTCCAGTTCCGCCTCGATCTTGGGCCTCATCGCGATGGGAGGAAACCGGGCCTTTATCCGGATGGGGCGGACCGCTGGATCCAGGTCCAGGGAGATGGACGGCCCTGTGAACCTGCCGAGGGACCCATCGAAAACCTGTGGAAACTCATTGCACACGTCCATGAAATCTACCCGCTGCAACTGGTGGAGCCCCCCGATGGTCAAGCCCAGCGGCTTAAACTAGGACATCCCTAGGAGGCTGGAAAGCCGGCCGCCCACCACTAGAATGTCCAGATATCCCTTGAAATCCTGAAATTCCACCATGAACTTGCCCCAGCCCTGCACAGCCACCGGATTCTTATTAAAATCCTGCAATCTAAATTGTGGCTTGCGTAGAGGGCCCCCCCTTGGGACACACTCTCTGCAGTGTCTCCTCCGAGATTATAGTAAACTCAGAGCCAGTATCTAGCTCCATGCTGCAGGGGGACCCCTCTATACAGACCGAAATGTGGACTTTGTTTCGGCCGTCCCAGGGCACTTCACCTACCTGGGGCTGGGGGGAAACGGCATGAAGGTTGATGGAGTGGAGGTCCACGGTGTGGATCGGCTCTGCCTGGTGTGTCGACTTCTTGTTTTACTGTCGGCGGCCGCGGCAGACCTTGGCGATGTGGCCCTGCTTGTTGCAGGCCCGGCAGACGGCGTCCCGGAAACGGCAGGTCCGGCGTTCATGCGCCTCTCCACAGCTGGCACATGGTAGGGCAGGCTCGCTGGCAGTGCTCCCCTCGAATGATGCAATGGCGTGGTTTGGCGACGGATTTGCAGCACCTCGTCTTCCTCGGAGTCGGCCGACTCCGATGTGGCTTGGGTGCGATGGACCGTGCTGCGGTCTTGTCAGCCTTGCTCGTAAGCTGCGGCGTCCTTCAAGGCCTGGTCCAGAGTCAAGTCGTCCTGCCTGACGAGGCGTCGGCGCAACTTGGACTCTCGGATGCCCACGATGAATTGATTAAGCAGCGTGTCTTCCAGGCTAGGAAAAGCACACCGCGTGGTGGCTCGTCGGAGGCCCGCCAGGAACTCAGCGGCTCTCTCCTCGGGGCCTTGGACTCTCGCAAAGAAGTCCACTCACTCTGCGAGTTTGGTCGGCTTTGGAGCGAGGTGGTTTGTGAGGGTCTTAATGAGCTCTGCGAAGCTCTCCTCCTGTACCTTGCGGGGTGCGACCAGAACCTGCAGGAGAAGGAGGGTGTCCATTCCACAGAAACGGATGAGATGGGCCCTCTTCAAATCCAAATCGGTGATGTTCAGGCACTTCAGGTAGTTCTCAAGGATCACTACCCATGTTTCCCATTGCTCGGGACGGGAGAGGTCGAAGCGAGCGATGCCCTCGGCGGAGGTTGAGGCGGCGGCGGAGGAAGAGGAGGATGAGGTGGAGGCCGGAGAAGACATGTTCTCTAGTTCGCTACTTCGGTTGCGACAAGATGCGTTACGAGGTCTCGGGAGCGAGGCGAGTCGCGGCGAGGCGAGGTGAGGAGAGGTCTGACGAAGCGAGGCGCTTGCGATGAGCAGTGATTCTGAGACGAAGCAGCGGAACGCAGCGGTGGTCTCAATCGGAGCTCGGTGCAGGCTTGGTCTCGTCCCGGTCCTGTTCAGGGAAGGTAGAATCCCACCTTCGTCGCCAGTGAAAAGTACTGAGAGTGTTGAGTGATTTCAGCTAAGTACTTTTATTCAGAAGGAACAAGACAAAGTAAGCCGGCTCGCAGGCCAGTATATATGCACAGAAAACCCTCCACCAAAACACACCCCCTACTTCCCTATAGGCTATATACAGTAGCCGAGAGTCCCATAGGCTCTCAGCTGAGGACCTGGCCCTCTGATAGGTGCGGGCTAGGATCCGCTTGGATATTGTTCTCTCGGGAGCAAAGCTTCAGGACTTTACATGACCGCATGGCCCAACGGTCACGCACGTGGTCATGGCGGAGTACATTACACTGTTATAACCAGGGATAAGTACAAGGTATTGTGTCACGAGCTGAACTTGTTAATTCAGGGAAAAGGAGAAGACAGTTTTCAAATAAAATGGTCAAGACTTTACAAATGGATAGACAATAATGTTAAAGATCAGACTCAAATGTAAATTATTATATTATGAATCATATATATATGTATAAAAGTAAACTAATAAAAATATTAAGGGGAAAAAAGAAGACTGGAGAGTAGCAAATGTTACACCAATTTTTAAAAAGTGATCCAGAGGGAAACCAGGAAATTACAGTCCAGTCAATCTAACACCTGTCCCAGGCAAATGAGTAGAAACTGTAATCAAATATAGAATTGTTAGGTACATAGAGGGACAAAGCCTGTTTTTTTATTTTATTTTTTTTAAATACATAAAAGCTTCTCAAATCACATAATAAGGGGACCTTTAATGAAAATATGGACAAAAATAAAGGAAAAATATTATAGGAAAATACCAAAGTGGGTAGCGCCTTTGGAGGCCTTTGTAATGCCAACACTAATAACAGAGAACAAAATGATAACATACTAAGCCTTATTAGATGAAAAAAATGAATTAAAATCATGGCAAGAGCTCCAACCAATGAATCTAAATCTCACACTCTGGGAAAAGCATCAATTAATCTCAAGAGTTACGAGAGATTAAAAAACGGATTTCTATAGAATAGAAATACAAATAGACAAGATATGGTTAAGAGAGAAAGACAAACTGGTCCAAAAAATCTATAACTTTCTGTTAGAAGATGAATTAAGGGAAAAACCATCAATGTGTAAATGGGAAAAAGATTTGGGACAAAAAATAGAGAAAGAAAAGTGGGAAAAAACATGGAAATCGATTAAGCTGCTGAGAGCAACATCATACAAAGAAAACATAATAAAAATGATATACAGATGGCACTGGACGCCAGATAGACTGAAAAAATGTTATAGAAATGTTTCGGTGAACTGTTGGAGGTGTAAGAAAAACATAAGAACGTATTATGATATATGGTGGAATTGCAAGAAAATACAAAGATTCTGGAAAAGTATTAAACAACTGATAAAAGATATAACAGGGATAGATTTAGAGATTGTAACGGAAATCTTTTTATTAAATATTACGCCCGAAGGACTTAAATATAACGAAAAGTGTATCATTGTATATGTAATCACAATGTCAAGAATATGTATCACAAAGAATTGGAAGTCTGAATGTGTACCAAGTAAGGAAGATCTGATTAGCACTCTTTTTGAAGTAATTGAACTGGATAAGTTAAATATGTTTATGGCGGGTAAATCAGAGGAACAATTTAAACAGAAATGGCAAAATGCCATAAAATGGTATGAAGAAAAGTTGTAAGGTTAACCCCCAAATCTTAGAATTTAAGAGATAAATGTATGTAAGTTATGGAAAACTGAAAATAAAATAATTTTTAAAAAGAGAGGGACAAAGCCTGTGGAGGCAAATCAGCATGGCTTCTGCAAAGGGAAGTACTGCCTCACCAATCTTTTGGTGTTCTTTGGCAAAGTGAACAGTCATGTAGACAATGGTGACATGATGGGTATTATATACCTGGGCTTTCAATATACCTGGCTTTTAACAAGGTAGCTCACCAAAGACTCCTGAGTAAACTTAGTAGTCATGAGATAAGGGGATGGGTTCTCTTATGGATTAAAAACTGGTGAAATGACAGGAAGCAAAAAGTAGGAATAATTCTACATTTCTTACAATGTAGGGATGCAAGAATTGGGCTCCCACAAGGATTGGTATTGGGGTTGGTACTATTTAATTTAGTCATAAATGATCTGGAACGAGGGGTGAGTAGTATAGTGGCCAAGTTTGCAGATGACACAAAATTATTCAGGAGGGTGAAAACCAAGTCTGACTGTGAAGAGCTCCAAGAGGACCTCCACAAAGTGGCTGATGGACGACAATGTGGCAAATGAAGTTCAGTGTTCGTAAGTGTAAGGTGATGCACATGGAGGGGGGGTATATCCAGCTTCATGTATAGGTTAATGGGGTCTGAACTTGTTGAGCCTGAGAGGGATAAATATCTTGGGGCTGCATTGGATAGGTCAATAAAAGTGTCAACCCAGTATGATGCAGCAGTAAAAAAGACAAACTTTATGGATTATTTCAGTTCACTCAGCCTAGAGGAAGTTGACAGATTGATCTCAACTGTACGCCCAACCACATGCAGCCTGGATCCGTGCCCCTCTTGGCTAATTAAAGCTGGCCATGAGGAGTTTCGAGGCGCCCTTAGGGACATTGTCAACAAGTCCCTCTCTGAGGGGCTTTTCCCGGGGGCTCTCAAGGAAGTGATGGTCTGCCCTCTCCTAAAAAAACCTGCCTTCTCCTAAAAAATCGAGCCAAATTTGCTAACTATTGGTCGGTTTCCAATTTGCCCTATTTGGGCAAATTAATAGAGAGGGTGGTGGTGATGCAGAGCTTTATGGGTGACACTTCCATGGTAGATCCCTTCCAGTCTGGCTTCCGCCCAGGCCATGGGATGGAGACAGCACTGGTCGCCAGGGGAAGGAGGAGAAAAAGGAGAGGACAGTAAGTCCAATGCGAGCTGGACTCGGAATCTTCCGTGGAGGACTCTCTATCAGAGAAAGGGTCGATAGCCCCTAAAAGTCCTTATAAACTCTGGAAGAGATTAGGCAAGGAGAAGTAAAGGCTGAAGGACTCTGAATTGTGCCTTTAAGAAAAGGTTGAAGTGAGATGCTTTGGGGTGTTTCTGTTTGACAGTTAAACTTAAGACTTGAAAAAGTCAATACTAAACTTGACTCAGTTGATAGTAAGATTAACGGGATTAAGACTAAATGTATGGTTAAACTGGTGGGATGATCTCCTCTCTCTTGGGTTTTTAGTCAGTAGTGGGTATCTTTCTTTATCCCATAAATGTATTCCCCCCTCCCATTTTCTGTTGTAGTTTGTAGTGTTATAAAAAATGCAATAAAAAAATCCCCTCCGGGGTCTTTAAAAAAAGAAAAAGGAATAGTGTGCCTATTTCTGGTCACCATATCTCAAAAAGGACATTGCAGAGCTGGAAAAAATACAGGGGAAAGCAACCAAGATGATTAGGGGGTTCGAGCACCTTCCCTATGAGGAAAGGTTGAAGGGTCTGGGACTTCTCTGTTTAGAAAAGAGATGACTAAGTGTGAACATGACAGAGTTATGCATGGGGTTGAGAGAGCTGACAAACAGTTTTTTTCCCTCTCCCAAAATACTAGAACTCAAGGGCATCCAATGAAGCTGATGGGCAGTAGGTTTTAGGGCAGACAAAAAGAAAGACTACTTTACACACAGAGTGATTAAAATGTAGAATTTGCTGCCAGAGGATGTGGTGATGGTCACAGGAATAAACAGCTGTAAAAAGGGATTAGATAGATTCATGGAGGATAAGTCTATCAATGGCTACTAGCAATGGTGACTGAGGGAACCTCCACATTCAGAGGCAGTAATCCTCTTAATCCCAGGGCCAGGAGGCAACATTAAAGGAAGGCTTCAGCCTCTATGTCCTGTTGTTGGCTGTCCAGAGGAACTGATTGGCCACTGTGAGAGACATGATGATGCTAGACTAGATGGACATTTTGATCTGATCCAGCAGGGCTCTTCTTATGTGTTTATGCCATGAATTTGTTAAATTGCCATTTAGCATCATTCTTTCTCTAATCATCCACAGCATAAAATTTGTCTTTTTTCACTGCAACTGTAGTGTTCTGGGGGTTTATTGAGCTGTCTGTTGCAACCCCAGGAGTTCTTTCCTTGTCAGTCACCATGGGGTACAAAATGCTTAAGGGCAGCACAACCAGAACACATCTACCACCTGAAGGCAAAAATCCACAAGTTTATGCAGAGCCCAGAAGACAAGGAATTTCTAAAGCTGTGGAATACAGGAGTCAGTCTCTCTGATAAGAAAACTAAATTACACTCTTTTGTTCCTTTGCTAACTCATAAACATTCCACCCATTTTTTATCAAACAGTTCAATTACTATGGTTTTATAAAATGCCACAGCCTCAGTTCTCTTTTCCTTACCTACAGCAGGCTCAGTTTCCACATCAGAGTAAAGTGTATTGGTGCCTGAAAAATGATTCCTGATTGACTGTGGAGTAAGCAAGCAGCTTTAACACAACACAATTCTTTTAAACAATTCTTTGGTTAAGCTTTATTAGCGGCATTTTACAGTTGGCCTAAGTAAAGATGTTTCAAACAATTTTCCACATGAGCTGACCTAGCGTGGATTAAGCATGGGTTTCCTCAGGCCCGTAGCCTGCGTGGGGCCCATCGGGCCTGGCCTTCCCGCTGTTTTTGCGGGGGCCCTCCCCTGCTCCCCCCTTTCCTGCTCCCCCCCCAAATCAGCGCTGCAGCTGCCGCTGGCCCTGTCAGGGTCCCGGCTCTGGCCACAGCCCTTCCTGCCTTGGCGGCGGCCAGCCTGTCACTCCAGAACAAACTCGTTGTAAGCAGCAGGCCAATCACCACTCGCTCGCTCACA
>NW_015164202.1:141625-146332 GCF_001447785.1 Gekko japonicus
ACCGAAAAGAGCAATTTTGGGGTCTCCCTCGAAAGATCTTGTGCGCTTCGGCCGAGGGATGGGCGGCCCTGCCTCGAGAAGTCTGCGAAGGGCGAAGTTTGTTTATTTGTTGTTGTTGTTGGGCGTGTTTGTCTTGAGCCCCCCTCCCCACCCGTGCTCCCTCTAAGCTGTGGGGTCTTGTGAGCCAAAATTCCACTTTGTGAGCCACTGGCATTAAAGTTGTGAGCGAGCGCTTGGGCTGCTGCTTAAAATGAGTTTGTTCTGGAGCGAACGGCGGGCTGCCACCAAGGCAGGAAGGGCTGTGGCCGGAGTCGGGACCCTAACAGTCAGGGCCAGAGAAGGGGGGAGGGCATTATGCCACTCCCGGTGATGTGTGTGCGGTGTGCGCGCGCTTTGCGCACGCGCACACACACACTCCGCCCCCCTTTTCCCAGGCCCCTCCACTAGGAGGGCTTTAGCTACGGCCCTGGGTTTCCTACTTCCAATAACAGGTCTCTCTCCCTCCCCCCCAGCTTTGCTTGTTATTTAACCTTTTCCCCTCCCTCTTCCAAAGTATGCTTTTGGTCTGCAGTTGCCACAAATTGACTTATTTTACCAATTCCAGTAGGAAAAGAGGCAAAAACATTATCACTGCTAGACCTTCAAAATTCTCTTTGTCTTTCCCCATATTTATTCACTTACTAGTGAGCTGAGGAGGCACACAGGCTCATACTCTCATCAAAGCTTATACCCTGACAATCTTGTTGGTCTCTAAGGTGCTACTGGATTCAAATCTAACTTCTAAAAAGGTTGTTTTCATAATCAGGAATCAAATGAACAAATGAAGACCTGTTACAGAAGGTCACAAGGCAGCCTCAGATGGCATCAGGAAAAGGGTGGTGGCACCCTCCCTTAAACACATATCAGAGTCCTTAAATATAACAGTCTCCCACCCTCAGTTCTCTGATAAAGATGCCATGCTATTGGAGTCTTTAACTTCAGGTGGAAAAAGTTTAGGTTGAAGGTCTTTATATAGATTAAAGTGCAAGAATATGCTCTTCTTTTCCTAACAGATCATTTGACTCAGAACTGGTGAAGACTTTTCTATCAGCCACCTAACCCCCTCTTAATGAGTGCTAGGTGTAACACTTTACAATATTCACAGAAGTCACTTATGCAAGTCCCAAATGTGCCATTCGTACGTATCAATAAATTAAGAGTGGCAGACTCTAATCTGGAGAATCCAGTTTGATTCCACACTCCTCCACATGAAGCCAGCTGGGTGACCTTGGGTCAATCACAACTCTCAGAGCTCTGTCAGCCCCCACCCATAAGTCTAGCTCACTAAAAGAACAGGGGTGACCAAACTGTGGCTCGGGAGCCGCATACGGCTCTATCACGCATATTGTGCAGCTCCTGGCAGGGTGGATGGGGAAGCTAAATATCATTAGCAAACATATATCATTGGACAAATAAATATCATTAACAATACCTGCTTTTACCGCTTTTGTTATTATTTTTGGCAGTCTCATTTTATGTTAACAAAAAGGAAATTTGCATATTTCTCAGTAAAAATGAGTAATATTTGTTCATGTCTTGTGGCTCTCAGACATCTGATGTTTATTTTATGTTGCTCTTACATTAAGCAAGTTTGGCCACCCCTGAGTTAGAACTTAAGGCTGCCAGACAACCTTTAGATCTCCTGTCTTATTAGCCACACACAATGCCATACAATAATTATGATTACATACTTTAATGGCTGTTTCTAAAAAAAAACCCAGATTTTTGGAAAATGAAAGTATAGTCCCCTTTAAGGACTCTATTTCTAGGGTAGGCTTAATGGGTGGATTTTTCTGATATTTTTAAATTAACCGGTTGATTTTCATACCTTTGTTATTGGTATTTTCAACTCTACATTGCGCTGGTGTTACTGAATGCTTTTACTGTTCTGTGTTTTTAATGCCCAATCTTATAAATAGAGGATATACATCTTTAAATGAATAAATTTAAAAATCTTGATACATAGTGAAGGAAAATTATTCTTTAGCATGACTAATGCCATTTTGTAATGCTGCTTGTTCTGTTTGCTTAAGAATGAACTCTTGTTCCCTATGAGCTGACAGAACAGCTGGAAGCTTCAGAAGCAGTTTCAGCCAGCTGAGTACAACCTCTGATCAGTAGATAAAGACCCCAAGAATGTGGGAAAATATTCTTAGACATGCATAGTACGCTATTAGTTATCCTAGCAAAATCCTGCAGATGACTGGATGTATTGAGTTGCCATGCTATGTAACTGGTGGAATGGAAGTGATGTAAAGACAACAAAAATTGGAATATAAATGTATTTTCATGGAGGAGAAGAAAGAGGAATGTTTTTGTAACTTCTATAGTTAGGAAGGTTTCTTTGGCAATGGCACTATTATATACTTGGAAGTGTCTAAGTAAGTTGCAGTCATGTTTCACTGGGTTGCTTGTTATGTATAATCTGTTGTTCAGTGTTTTGCATTAGTTTTACCCTGAGGATGCTCTGTCTTAGCAAAAACAGCTAGTTCCAAGTTTGGCCTAGCATGAGAGTCTTCAGGGAAGATTTTGCTTTCGTTGCAGATATCTTACAATTGGTGATAAAGGTAGAAATGAAAAGGGCTTCTTATGATAAAAAACTGTAAGTAGCAGGGAAACGACAAAAAATGGCTGGCTATATTTGACAACTGGATGCCTTTGATATGGCTGGAGATTGAGAAGACCTGCCTGTTTATACTAAAAGACTATAACAGTACATTGAAGTTGATGAAATTCCCCCAGAAAAACTTGTAGTTGCACTGTTGAGCATTGTGGGAGGAAAAAAACCCTATAGCCTTGCTCATAATTTTGTTGCCAATATGCTAAAGGCACTTAAGCTTCTTTGACTTATGTGACTAGCCAATAAACCACACAGTGAAAACAATCACCCAGGCAGTAAAGGGTAATAAAAAGTATTTTTATTTATTTTATTTTATGACATTTATACCCCACCCTCCCTGCGAACGGACTCAGGGCGGGTCACATAAGGCACCAGGTGCATTCGGTATACAAATTACAAATATTCGAATAAGTAACCCTCTACAGCTTAATTCAGTCTGAGAGTTCAACAAATAGATGGAAGGAGCAGACTTAGGCCCCAGTCACATGGGAGGATTTGTCCCACAAGAGGGATGGATCGGGGGTGCATCATGTGGGCGCGATCACACTGCAACACCTGGGAAGCGTCACACACTCATCCCCGATCCGGCCCTTCGACCTTAAAATATGCATTTAAAAGATACTACCTTTTGAGCCACCAAATGAGAAGGGAGCACTCACTGGAGAAGACCTTGATGCTGGGAAAGATTGAAGGTCAAAGAGGACGGGGACAGCAAAGGATGAGATGGTTAGACAGTGTCACAGATGCAACAAACATGAAGTTGAGCAAACTTCAGAGGACGGCAGAAGACCGGAAGGCCTGGCATGATCTGGTCCATGGGGTCGCGAAGAGTCAGACTCGACTGTGCGACTGAACAACAACAACCTTTTGAGCACTACCTTCCAGATGATGCGCGGCAACTCCAGGCGTCTGGTCGGGGAAGTGCTGGTAGCCCATCGCAGCCAGCATTGTTCCCCATCCCACACATGCGCACAACCGCGCTACTGCCAGTTTGCTGCACAACATGTGATCGGCTGCCGGAGCACGGAGCCGCGGGGGCAGGTCGGATCGCGCTCCCACAGTTCTTTTTGATCCGGCTCTAATTTGCCTCCCTTCGGCAGCAGATCATCCCGCTTGTGTGACCGGGACCTTATATACTCTTTTTGTTCCTCCTCACTTTACATCACCGCTGACATCATGTAGACATGCTCAGTTCAATTCTCTTTCTCTGGTCAGTCATCAATCACATGTATGGCACACAAAATGGTAGCTGGCAGAGTTTCTTACTCCTAGAACACAGGTGAAACTCATTATGTCTGATTTATAGCTTTGTTTACAACTCCCAGTCTTCTGTTACCTTTGACTGAACTTTTTCAGGCTGGGTTCATTCTCACCACAACTTTGTCAGTTCAGTTACAAAATTCTATAGACTTAATTCTTTAATTCACTTTTACATGCATATAAAGGTAACTTAAAAACATTTTAGAAACTTATTTTCTCTTGCAAGTACACAGAATATAAAAGACATTGTCACACTGACATTCTAAAGCATTAAACTCCTTACCTAAATTCTTTTAGTGTTTCAAAATACCTTGTAGCATTAAGTTCTTATAGATGTATTGATCTATACATTTATTATTCATTTTGGTTTATCAGAACATTTTACAGAATTATTTCTGGTCATTTTATAAAGTTACTGCTGTTAAAAATTGGAGGTTGGTGTGCGCATGCTCTGAAGAACAGACGCCGTCGCTCCCCCAGCTCCGAACTGATGAAAGATTTATGACCTAAAAGAGGAGATAAATCTCACTAAACTGCCAGAGAACAGCCTCAGAGGTCTCTAAAAGAACAGTGAACAAGGCGTGCCGAAGAACTCCTGGCTTGGCAGGGTAAGAGGAAAGTTATCAACCCTTACAGATAAGAGAGGCTGCAGCCAGCTAATTAATTGTCATGGCGACGACAGTGAAGGCTCTTTCAGAACAACTTACCCAATTTCAAGCTTTAGTGTTAGCCTCACAGGAAAAAATATCAAAAGAGATTGGTGACGTTAAACAGGAGCTTAAAAACAT
>NW_015164202.1:146772-175922 GCF_001447785.1 Gekko japonicus
ATATATAGAGAGAGAGAGAGAGAGAGAGAGAGAGAGAGAGACGTTGCTTAATAAAGCTCCTATTGAGAGCTGTTTTCTACAGAGTAGAAAAGCTGCTTCAGACTTTTTTCCACCTTAGCTGGCTAATGGTGTCAGGCCATCTTGACCTAAGCCAAACACCTGCATTTCAAAGGAACACATAGCGGTTCTCATAACTATAAATCTAGGACTCTTGACAGGTCTTCAAAGTTGGCTGCAATAGTTCCCATTAAAAGGTTACATCACAACATCTGCTAATAAATCTCAAATACTCCCTCTTTCAGTAAAACAAGGGTTGGAAAACACGTACTTAGTATTTCTAGAGTTCTTAAAGCAGGATGTTAATTTCTCCAGGAAAAACCCAAAGAAGTTTATCCCATAGGTTTCTTCTTTTTCTTTTTTTTAAAAGCAGCAATAATCAATTAAAAAATCATTTGGGAGCTCTAGTGCCCCCTACAATTTGATTGCACCACAGATCCTGCAACTAAGTCTTATGCAAATTGATCAGCAACACTTGTCACCCAAGCCCCTGGTTATAACAGAAAGATTTAGATTTCATAAATGGCACCAGCATGAAAATGAAACTGTTTCCTCATTTGCTGCAGAATTATTATTATTATTTTTAAAAAATCACAACATTGTGATTTCAAAGAAGGACTGAATAATGCATTAAGGGGCAAATTTGTATGTGGTCTGCACTGACAGAGTATACAAAAGAGACTTCTATCTGAGGAAAATCTGACTTTTAAATGTGTGGTAGAAATTGGAGTAGCAATTAAAACAGAAGCCCAGAATGCATTGGAGCTCCAAAAGAGTTCTAAAGACAAATCAAGAGTGCACAGAATGGCTGCTGAACAAACCAAGAAATGTCCTGCTAGAGCATTTTTCATCTTACACCATGGTGTAAACCTTATTTCATCCTTCATCGTGCCACATACTCTCTGAATATGATCTTTTAAAATCGCACTTCCTGCAGTATACATCTTTAAATCTACACATGATAGGGGAGTGGGACTCATTCCCATATCTATAATATGGATCAGTACATAGCTGGGAGGCTCTGTATGAGCTGAGGAATTCTGTGGTGTGTTTAATTATCTTCCCAGTACATTTGACCCTTTTATAGGCAGAATCTGGTGTCAGTTTTGCAGGGAACTTTTCAGCTAGATGAACTATCTTGTCCCTAGAACAAATTATGAGTCCAGTAGCACCTTTAAGACCAACAAAGGTTTATTCAAGGTAGGAGCTTTCATGTGTACACACACTTATTAAAGTGTTCGTGCACATGGAAGCTCATATCTTGAATAAACATTTGTTGGTCTTAAAGGTGCTACTGGACTCAAAATTTGTTCTGCTTCAGACCAGCTCTGCTGCCCATCTGGATCTATCTGATCCCAAGTTTTTAGAGACAGAGCAACTGGTAAATGACCAATATCTAAGTGTGTCCCCACCTTTAAATGGACAACTGAATCCAGCTGGTCATGTGAAATTGCAACCAAATCATTGGTGCTAGCCCTGTGTCCTGACCACAGTTCCCTCTAAGTTGTGCTAGGGGGCACTGGTGCACAACATTTTAGAGGCCAGCTCAGAAGATTTCTGTTCAGCTCACACCCAAGCTTCTCTAGGAAACAACAGGGGATGGGGGCACCTCCTTCTGGAGCCCATAGAATTAGACCCCCATGTCCAATCTTGTTTAAACTTGGGAGTATTTTTTTAAAGGATAGGCACCAGCAGCTATGCTTCAAATTTGGTGCCTCTACCTCAAAAAACAGCCCCCTAAAGCCCCAGATACCCCTAGATTAATTCTCCATTATAGACTATGGGGCCCATCTCCCTTATATATAAAAGCCGAATGGTGGTGGCACTTCTCTAGAACATTCCACACGCTCCAGAATTGGTTGGAACCCTGGTGTGTCACTCAGAATCTGTCCCTATCCACTGGCTGCATTGCTTGAGTCTCACCTCCAACATTCTAAACAGTTTGCTGTTCCCCTCCCCCCCATAGCCAGTCAGAACACAGAGGTTATTTGCATATGCAGCCTCATTGGCCTTTGCCTCAGAACACAGAGGTTGTTTGCATATGTGACTTGATTGGCTTTTGCCTCTAGCATTCTAAAAAGTTTGTTGTTCTGAGGTAGAATGTGTGCAGTCTCCAGGTGAGGGCTGGAGATCACTCAGAATTACAACTGCTTTCCAGATGGCAGAGATCAGTTCCCCTGGAGAAAATGGTGGGCTCTGTATCCTTATATGCTGCTGAGGTGGCCCCCGTATGACAGCCAATGGGACGTAGCAGTCAGGGCTTCAGAGCATGGGAGAGGCTGCAGGTATGTGGGAGTGGAAAGCTGATGAGTAAGGGGAAAATAAAGGTAGGTTGATGATTGGCTGGGAAGGAGATAGGGTTGGCAACTCCAGGTGGGAAATTCCTGGAGATATGAGGGATGGAGCCTGGAGGGGGTGAGGTTTCAGGAGGCGTGGGACCTCAGACAGGTACAAAGCCACAGACTCCACCCTCCAAACCAACCATTCCCTTCTGGAGAACCATCATTGCTAATCTCCAGGTGAGGGCTGGAGATCACTCAAAATTACAACTGTTCTTTAGGTAGCAGAAATCAGTTCCTCTGGAGAAAATGGTGGACTCAGTGTCATTATAGCCTGTTGAGGTCACCAAGGCCAGGGCACCTGCCCAGAGCCTCTTTCTAGAGGCCATTGTATTTATTTCCACAACGAGCCTTTTTCCTAGTTTACTTTAATGGTCCCCATAGGCTATAATTGAGCCAGGAAAAAAAATATTTTTTTTGCACACCCCTGTTATGCTTTTCAGTATGATTTGTAAGCTGCCTTGAGTCACAGGGAAAAGTGGGATATAATCATCTGAGCAAATAAATAGTTTAGACAAGTTGAAACATTTAAGCAAGTTCCGGTTTGTTAGGTTAGGCAGCGTTTTGACAGTGATCGCTCCATCTCTGTTATACTTGACCTGTAATGCTGGTTGTCATATTTCACTAACACCCCCCCCCCAAAGTAGACTGCAAGAGTCCCCCCCAAGTGCTGGTATGTTTTCTAAGGGTCAGTGCAGGGCTATGGTCCAAGGACTGGTCTACCAATATAGTGGACTGGGGCAAGTAGATCTGTTCTTCAGAGGACAAGTTACCAATATAGTGGACTGGGGCAAGTAGATCTGTTCTTCAGAGGACAAGTTACCAATATAGTGGACTGGGGCAAGTAGATCTGTTCTTCAGAGGACAAGTTACCAATATAGTGGACTGGGGCAAGTAGATCTGTGTCTAACCCTGTAGAGGACAACATTTTGTGTAATGAAATTTGACTTGATTCTGTTTTCTCTTCTAATGTTTAAGTTATACTTAGAATATAGTTTAAATATAGTTTAAAAGTATTCATTCTGAGATTTTACAAGGTTATCAAAATAATCTAAAAAATAATTTACGCAATACTCAAATGTAGACTTGCTCACAACTTTAATGCTACTAGCTTTTTTCTTTAACAAGGTAGACTTTCTGCTCTCAAGACTGTGGAGCTTAGAGGCAATATTGGTCCTGTTCAGTATGTAAACTCCCCAGGAATATCTCCTGTAACTGCACCATTCAGGGTCTGGACATCTGATTTGTTCGTTGAGCTAACAGAGGAGCCTTTGCCAGTTTGATATTGTATCTTTAGCCAGCTTGGGGAGGAGCAGAACTGCTGTCTCGTGTGGTGGTGGGGGACTAGATTAAATTGTGAGTAAAGTGCTGCATCAGAGGAACCAATTCTGGCATTGAAGTCACCTGTTACAATTAAAGAAGTGTTAGGAAACTTCAATAGTAAATTGGCTACATATTCTTCAAGATTAGATTTACACTCTTCGGCCCTTAATTTATCATAACGAGGGGGAATATAAACATTTATAACCAGGAAATTGCAAAGGGTGAAACTGACAATTAGGGTCTGAGCACATGGCTCACAGGGATCTAATTCAGTCACTGAATTATTTCTGTGGAGGTGAGGGGGTCCAAACCCCTACTTGGCCTGCCCCTCTTCCTCCCAACATGAGCATGATGTTCACATGTGTTGCATCCATCAAACAACGTTGCTTCCTTGGCCCAAGTTTCTTGAAGCAATATGATATCAAATGAAGTTATATATTCTCTAAAGGAGGCATCAGGTCTCTTGGATGGCCAGCCTGCAATGTTCCAACCTTGAAGCAATGAATATCAATCTAAAAGGATCCAGGAAATCTCATCATTGGGTGAGTAGTCCAAGGTGGTTTCCACAACATCCAGTAGCCGATATTTACTTATACAGATGCTTTGATCCTTGCTTTGTGGGATAAGAGGCTCCTGTGAAAGCTGATAGAATTCTAGTATAGTAGTTGTCTCAGAGTCTGTTATAAAAATGGGTGGGCCTGCCAAGTCCTCTTGTGTAATGGATGGGGTCAATCTGTTGCAGGACATCTACAGAGTCAAGTTTTATTCTGTCAGCACTCACCTTGCTGGCCTTTATTTGAGTGGCTAAGTTCTGTTCTAAGGTTTTATTCATAACAAATCTGATAACTCAATTCATCAATACCTAGCAGGTTTAGGAAGGTTTTTAAATTTTATTTTTTTCTTTTTAATGTTTACACTTATATGTTGTACTAGATGCAGACTCTGTCATTATAATGTTGTTTGATCTCTTGTCCATAAATAAAGAATGGAATGCACAGATGTAAAACGACCACATGGAACTGAACAGCAGAGAATTCAAACCACCTGAAAGACTTGACCTATAATCTATACCTTCTGCTGTTCTTCACATAATTCATCACACGTGCACATGGGGGGGGTGATTGTTATGTACTTGAATATGTCTAAGTGAACTTGTAGTCATGTTTCACTCAGTTGCTTGTTATGTTGAATCTTTTGTTCAGTGTTTTGCATTAGCTTTATCTTGAGAATGTTGTGACTTAGTAAAAACAGTTCCCAGTTCGGCCTTGTGTGAGTCTTCAGGGAAGATGTTGCAACAATTGCAAATATCTTACAGACAGAATAAAGATGTCTTAGAAATTTTTTCACCGCCTCAGTGTGACTATTGGATTAAGAACCCCTCATTCGGTACCCAAATTTTTCATCACCAATAACGACCAGACCCCCCAAAATTTAGCAAATACATTTTCCCCTTTTCAGACATGGAAATAAAGCGGCGGGCGGGGGGGGGGAAGCTTTACCTTCTTAATTTCTTCATGTGGAGTAGATGTTAAAAGATGCAGAACAGGGGAGGGGGGAAGTGGCATGGCACCCTAGTTGTATGATAGCTGGAAATACAAAAGGTTCTACTTTCTCTCTCATTAGAGGTGACAGGATTTTTTTTACCAGCTCTTACACCATTGCTTTAGCATCAGCTTCATCTGTAGAAATTAGCAGGGGATAATAATGTTTCTAATCCCTGAAAAGCTTCACCTGCTGATGGCTACAGATAATGCTACAGTTCAAGGTAGACAAGAAGAGGCAGTGTTTTACTGGTCAGTTGGTAGTCCTGCCAGTCACCGAACCTGAATGCTTGCAAACTAACACCTGTTGGATTTCTGTCTGTCATGCAGTATACGAGGTTTACAGCTTTATTAGCAAGATGTGTTATTCATTCAGAGCACTCTGGTTCTCACTGAGGAGGAAAACAGAATTGGATGATGCAGCTTCACTAAAAAAAAAAACTAGCAAGGCATAAAGAAGACTAGATGAAAGCCATTCTTCTCTCAGTTATCTAGTTTTCTATATGAGGTAATTTTTTTGTGTGTAGGAGGACATTAAAAAGATGTGAGCCCCTCCCTCAGATGCAGCTTTCCTACTTCAGTGAGCACTAGACCAAAGGGTCAGGAATGTATCCATTGCGCCTGAGGATTTGTACTTGTTGAGATACGGCCTCCTCATACTGATGTCTTAAAAATGGCCTCCTCATACCGATGTGTTAAAATGTACATGTTTTAAGAACTCTCTCAGCTCCTTGATAGAGGATGTCTGAAGTTTTATTAAGATTGTGAGCTGTCAGTTTCAGGTTCCCTAGAATGTATTAGACCATTTCATTCACAAGTAGGCATTTGGAAGAAGCAAACAATGGACCATAAATGCTGCTAATATAGACTTGTAGCTGATAGGTAAGTGGATGTATTTGTTACCTTGCTCTTCTCTTTCTCCAAGAAACTCAGGGTAGCATACTTTCTCCTTTTTATCCTCATAAAAACTGCTGTGAAGTCAATTAGGCTGAGAGAGAATCTGGCTACTGGCAGCCCTCTGTAGCAAAGTCACTGAAGGGTGAGGGGCTGCTTTGCCTCCTACAGAGAGGGATGAGGGGATGCTGGCATTGCGATGCTGTGTGTCATGTCAGGGGATGGAGCCAGCTTGATTTAAAGGCCAGGCTCTGCCCTTGCCAACCAGTCTTCGCCTTGTGCTCAGATTCTGTGGAGCTCCGAGTGCAGGATTCAGTGGCAGGCCATGGCCTACCTCATGGTGGGTGGCCTGACACGGCATGGTGTATTTGGCAACAGCAGTTGGTGACTTCTGGAGGATCTACAGCAGGCCTTGTTAGAGATGTGGTGCCGCCAGGCAAAGACTTCAGTGACTGAGGCTCCGGCTTCAGTCTCGGTGCAGTGTAGGCCTTGGGGCCTGATGAGGGAGTGGTGTGTAGGTGGTGCTCCTGCCCTCAGTTTAGGGCATTAAGAGTGGACTGGGGTGGGTAGAACTGTTCTTCAGAGGCCAGGTCTACCAATATAATGGAAAGGGGCTGGAAGACCTGTTCTCCAGAGGCCTGGTCTACCCCTGTAGAGGACAACATTTTGTGAAATGAAATTTGACTTGATTCTGTTTTCTCTTATAATGTTTACATTATGCTTAAAATGTAGTTTAAATATAGTTTAAAAGAGTTCATGCGGAGATTTTTACAAGGTCATGGAAATAATCTAAAAAATTACGCAATAGTCAAATGTAGACTCACTCACAACTTTAATGCTACTAGCTTTTTTTGCTCACGAGGTAGAATTTCTGCTCACAAGACTGTGGAGCTTAGAGGGAACATTGGTTACAAAAGCTGGGTGCGGTGGCAGGCCATCTGGAATTATTCAAGGATCCTTCAAGGCAAGAGGGCAAGTTAGACCACACACAAAGGGGGTGGCCTGAAGACCCAGGGGTCAGGCTACTGCCTTTGGATTCTTAGCCCTTCAAAACACTGACATGATGGGTACATTCATGTACCACCAGGTGGGTGGCCATGGTGCATGGGACAGGTACCACCTCAAACAGGTTAGGTGGGGCTTGGTCCCTCCATCTTCCCAGCCTCAGCCCAGTGGTTGGGCTGGATGGGGATACCTGAGTCAATGGGGTTCCTCATATGAGATGACCCCAGCTAAAGCCTCCTACATTTGGTGATCAAGCTATTCTTCTCAGGCATCACCTGTCTACATCCAGCAGGGACAAAATTCTGAGGGGAGAATATGTGGTTGTTGTTACATTGCTCTGTAGGAAGCTTGGGGGGGGGGAACAAGGAGGACCTTGATGATCATGACAAGAAGCACCTTTAGTGGTGCCTGTTAGATAGGACCTGGGCCAATTGGTACCTCAGGTTTCTGATATATGCAAGGGTTATAGTCAGGTACCAACCATGGAGAGCATTGTCTATGTTGCTGTACAGGGACATCAATTATTATTGTTGTTGTTGTTATTACTATTGTTGTTGTTGTTACCCCAGCCCCTGCGATATACAATCACAATAAAACATTGTACAAAATATATTCAAATAATATTAAAACAATAATCTGAAAGGTTCAGATGGCAAATTCCAATTATTTCCAATTTTCAGTCTGCTGACCACTTCACGAGTGGGAGAGGAAGGACAGAGTGAGTACAGAGAACAGAAGAGGGTACCAGATGGTAACCATCGCTGTCCTCAACCACCAAAAGCCTGTGGAATTGCATGAGATCCCACAGGACCCTGATGGAATTCATCAGACAGTTTCGCCGGGTTGGGGCCTGGCCCTGGTCAAGGCCAGCTGGATGTCTTTGAGACTGGGGACCACCAGCAGATTGCTGTCCAAAGAATGTAATGCTCTCCTGGGTACATAACGGACTGGGGACCACCAGCAGATTGCTGTCCAAGGAATGTAATGCTCTCCTGGGTACATAACAGAGTAGTGTTATGATTTTGCAGGCCCGGCATGACTGCAGTACAATGAAGCTTTTTGCATATGGGCAGCTATGAACCCAGCCTCGAGGTCGGACAAGATCCATCCACCATTATGGATGCAGGTCATGGCCCCATCTTGGCCATCTGGGGGATGAATGGTCTGATAGCAGTCATATGGTTCATTGCATCCAGGGCAACATAGATGCTCATGCCCAGGTGGAGCAGGCGATTCAACAACCCTTGCTTTGCTGGGAATTCACCTCCCAAGGGACATGTAACAGGAAGTCCTGTACCTTTCAGCACAAAAGCCCCCTGCGCTCTGGGTCTCACATATTTGCTGCCTGCCCCAGAGCAAAGAGCAGACCCATGTCTAAGGAGACTAAGGGAGGTAAGTGTGAAGGGGGCAGAGGGGCTATCCCCCTGCCTGATAGAGGGTCCCAGGCCAGTGAGCTTACAAGTTTTTGGAATGTTGCTTACGGGATTACCCCAAATTACAAGAGCACACATTTTTGTTCAATGGGTTTACTTTTGGATTTAGAATACCTTATCAGGGACCCTGACTTGTGTTCAATTAAGGGAATGGAGCATATAGTCAAGGAAAAAATCAAGAAGGAGTATAAAGAGGTAAGGTGCTGGGGCCTTTCCCTGCCCCTCCTGTGCCCAATGTAAGGGTGTCCCAATTGGAGGTGGTACCCAAGAAGGCTCCTGGAGAGTATCAACTCATTCACCACTTGCCATACCTGGGTGGGGAATCAGTGAATAACATGATACCAGATGAGTTATGTTCAGTTAAGTACACTTCATTCGATCAGGCCGTGTGGGTGTTTCACCAGTGTGGCTGGGGGGTGGGATTAGCTAAATGTGACATCAAGTCAGCCATCTGTCTTCTCCCTTCTTATCTGGATGATTTTGAGCTCCTGGGTTTTAGCTTTGAAGGGTACTTCTGCATGGACAGGACCCTCCCTATGGGGTGCTCAGTTTCCTGTGCTGTGTTCTAGAGGTTTAGTTCGTTTTTAGAATGCACCTTACACACCTGCATGGGACTAACCAGCACTGCTAACTTGGATGATTTCTTGTTTGCCAGCCAAAAACGCTCAGGGCAATATGCCTTTTTGCTCACTAGCTTTGTGAGATTGGCAGGGGAGCTGGGGGATTCCCCTTGCTCATGAAAAAATAGAGGGCATGGCCTCAGTTCAGACTTTCTTGGGAATTGAGATTGACACCTATAGGCAGTTGTCCAGGTTACTAGTGGATAAGTTGTCAAGCTTACAAGCTTTGATTGACATGCCCTGTGGGAAGAAGATTATGTTGCTTGTGCTGCAACAACTGTGGGCCACCTCAAGTTTGCATGCAAAGTTGTGGCCCCCGGCCGTTCATTTGTGAGGAGGTTATGCGAGGCCATAAAGGGACTATACCACCCTCATCACAGAACTATGGTCACCAAGGGCATTAGGGAGAACCTTTTAGTGTGGAAGCAATTCTTGACCTCCTATAATGGGGTGTCCTTTTGGTGGGATGACCTGCAGGTCAAAACCGAGCTGCAGGTACAAGTTCCTCTGGCTTTGGTGTCTATTTCAGGGGTCACTGGTGTGCTGAGAACTGGCCAAAGGAGTGGTTGCAGGTGGGTTGGGTCAAGGACCTCACCTACCTGGAATTCTATCCAATTGTGGTAGCAGTGTGGATTTGGGCAGCTGACCTTGCCAACCATACAGTCCACTGCTGGTGCGACAATCTGGCTACAGTGCATGTGATCAATTCCCTGACATCAAAGTCTCCACTGGTCCTGGTGAGGGCCTTCATGCTGCTCTGCCTATGGAATAATATTCTGTTTAAGGTTAAGCATGTGCCGGGGGTTAGTAATGGGGTTGCTGACGCTCTGTCTCAAAAAAAGATGGAGAGGTTCCATCAGCTGGCTCCAGAGGCGGACCTGTTATTGGTGCAGATAATGTTGAAGTTATGGCAGATTGGAGGGCTGAGGCTGAACAGGCTATTGGTTTAGCCCTTGCCCCCAGCACCAGGAAAGCCTATAAAAGAGTGGGCAATCAGTTTGTGGCCTTTAGGCAGCAGGCAGGTTTTCAACAGGTTTGGCCTATTCCAGTCTCCCAATTGATACAATTTTGTGTGTTGCTAAAAGGTAAGGGCCTGTCAGTCCATTCAATTAGGGGCAAGCTATACTGGCCCTTGCTTTCACCAGTAAGGGGGTTGGGTACACTGAAAGGATGGTTGATTTCTGGTTTACAAATAATGCTTGAAGGCTAGTCCTGGGAGGACACATGAGTCAGGATACACGTGAACCTATTTCACTTGTGGTGCTCTGGGGCCTTAAAGCGCAGTGGGTGGGCTTTGCTCTGTCGAGTATGAGTCCTCTCTTTTCCATACAGCATCACTGGTTGCCTTTGTTGAAGCACTAAGAATTAGTGAGTTGGCAGCTAGCTCACGTTGGGATAGATTTGGCAATGCCCTTAGCTGGCAGGATGGTTGTATGCTGGATTCTAGCATATGGATTACACTGCAGCACTCTAAAACCAACCAGCTTAGTAAAGATGCCCTGATTGTGTTAGGTCCAGAGGTCATTTTGGGGAGGATCGTAGGGGATCGCAGTTCCCCCTGGTGAGGTACGGGGGCGGGGTACATGACGAAGCCCCGCCCCCTGCTTCCGGACGCCCCGCTTCCGGCCCTCATTCAGCCAGGAGGAGGCAGGAGAAGAGGGAGGGTAAGTTGCTTCCTCCCTGCCTCTCCCCACCCATGCCTGCCTGGGGCCAGGGAGGGCCTTCGCGGGGCTTCCTTGCACTCCCGCCAGCCTTGCAGGTCCACCGCCGGGCCCCTCATGGGGTTCGACAGTGGAGCTGCAAGGCCGGCAGCGGTGGCCAGGACTGTTGGGGGTGGGGTGTGTGGCCTTATGACACACTTCTGGTGATGTCAGGGTGTGTGGCATATGCTAATGAGTTATGCTAATGAGTTCCCCTAACTCTTTTTCTACGAAACTGTGTGCAGTTCTGGGCACCACACCTTAAAAAGGATATTATAGCTTTGGAAAAAGTGCAGAAAAGGGCAACTCGAATGATAAAAGGGTTGGAACACTTTCCCTATGAGGAAAGGTTAAAGCGCTTAGGGCTCTTTAGCTTGGAGAAAAGACGACTGAGGGGTGACATGATCGAGGTTTATAAGATTATGCATGGGAAAGAGCAGGTAAAGAAAGAGGTACTTTTCTCCCTTTCTCACAATACAAGAACTCGTGGGCACTCCATGAAACTGCAGAGCGGTCAGGTTAGAACGGATAAAAGGAAGTACTTCTTCACCCAAAGAGTGATTAACACATGGAATTCACTGCCACAGGAAGTGGTGGGTGCTACAAGCATGGACAGCTTCAAAAGGGAATTAGATAAGCATATGGAGCAGAGGTCCATCAGTGGCTATTAGCCACAAGGTATAGCTAGGGGCTCTGGGGCAAGTGATGCTCTGTCTTCTTGGTGCTTGGGGGGGGGGTCAACAGTGGGAGGGCTTCTAATGTCCTGGCCCCACTGCTGGACCTCCTGATGGCACTGGTATTTCTGGCCACTGTGTGACACAGAGTGTTGGACTGGATGGGCCTTTGGCCTGATCCAACATTGGCGTCTCTTATGTTCTTATGTAAACTTCCACTGTTATTTGAAGAGAGGCAAGATCCTCTGCCTTATGTTCAAGTGCTTCACTTGGGGGGTAACGATATGGGTTTGATGAAGGGCAGGGCCTTAGTCATTCAAGTGAAGGCTGACCCTGTGATGATTAAGAGCAGGTGGCCTGGTGTGCAGCTAGTCTGGTTTGCAATGTTGCCTCACCATTTGTGGCATACCTTGGAAGAGCCGTGTTGCCTTGATTGTGCATGGTGTTAAGCCAACAGAGAGATGAGGACAGCAATGGATGGTGGTATGGGCCAATATTTGCCACACCCCACCATATGGGTTGAGCTTTTGCACTTGTATAGAGTGGATGGGGTTCACTTATCAAACAAGGGGAATGACATTTTTCTAGACTTGTGGCAAGGGGTTCGGGCATCTTTGGGCTATCTGGTGGGCATGAAGGCCTAAGCAGAGACTTGGCCTTAGTGGGGACAGGGCAGATAAGAAAGCAGAACTGGTGAGCACCTTAAAGCATATTCCCATTGGGAAACAAGGTGTCCATCAGGAATGGCCTTCAGGTTTTGTGGTCCAGGTCTGGGAATGAGGACCACCACTGGAAACCCCCTGGTTAGGCTCCTCCCTGCAAGTTGTGCAGCTTTGGGGGTGGTGCTCCAGGGTGGCAACCAGCCATGCTGCTAGTCATGAGCCAACAGTGATAGCTCAAGGTTGGGGCAGGTAACTCGCCCGATGGAGGGAAAGGAAATTGGTCAGAGAGTGGCATCTGCCTTGCTTGTTCTGCACCTGTGAATCTTTCCCCTTGCTGCTTGGTTGTAAATAGTTAAAGTGGCCCTTCTTTGATTCCAATTTGGTATTTGTCTCATTATTCTGATGGGGGGGGGCAATGACTGGCCCTTGTGTAGTATAGGTTCCTGTTAGCTGCCACCTAGTACTTCAGTGGTAGTCTAGATACTTTTCCCCCCTAGCAGTCAGACCAGGCATGCTCCTGGGGGGGGGGGAATGGATGCCTGGCTACAGTTTTTGTGTCTTGCAGTACAAATAAAGCAGAATTATATCCTTGACCTGATGTTGTGGACTCCAAACTTTACACCTTTGTCACCCAGAAAACTGAGGGGGGGGGGATTTGAACATAGATTTCCCAAATCCTAGGCCAGTGCTCTTAACTGAACTACGCTGTGTGACTATTAGGAAGCAGAATCATCTCATTTACTGAAGAATGTATGTTTATCTAGCAGAGGTAATGAGCCCTGGACTTTGCTTGCTAGGAGCCTAAGGCATGCAGACCTTGGCCTGAAATGTAATGGTTTTTAGCCTCCTTACAGTCTCCAATGTAAGGTGTAAATGTTTTAGGAAGAGATGCCAGAATTGAGGAGACAGAGTATTTTCTACATAGCAGGGTCTGTCACTTTCTCCCAACCCCCATACATCAGACTATGCCTCTAAACAGCTAGTTTGGGGGTGTCAAACATAAGGCCCGGGAGCTGGAACAGGCCTGTCCAGGGTTTTCATCCAGCCCACAAGCATCTGGTGCAAGGGAGGGAACAAGAGGCTGCTAGGAGGGATGAGTGGGCAGAGCCACACCACAACCTTGTCTGCAGCAGTTAAGCAGAACCCCTTTGCTTCAGTGACAGCCTAACCGGTAAGTGGGAAGCCACCACAGCTGCATTCATGTGGGCTTGCGGTTCCAAGGTGTTGTCACATGCCTCTCTGCTCAGCCTGCAGCTCTGGAGATGCTGTCCTGGATTGCCATGGGGATCAGTGTTTGCATGGGGTGTGTTCAGATGATTCTCTACTCGGGCCTGCTGGCAGCCTGTGCCGCTGCTGTATTTGTCTTCCCAGTCACCTTCCATGGTGGTTCGGGAGCGTAGGGGATCTCACAATACCCTGCGGCTTTCTGTTTTTATGCTGTGGCCTGGACTCACAGCATTGGCAGTGGAAGCGGGCTGGAGAAGGGGTTTGCCTCCCTCCAGGCAGTGCAGGTGCATCTGCCCAGTGCTGCACTGCTGGCTCTTCAGTCTGCCCATGTGTGTTTTCCTCTGCATTTTCCTCCCAGCCCATGGGGCCTTACAATAAAATTTATATCTCCAGTACCTGGCATTATGTTTTACAGCATACATGGCCCGGCCCGACAAAGTTACATTTATGTCAGATGTGGCCCTTCTAACAAATGAGTTAGACACCTCTGAGCTAGATGCTATCCCCTACCCTAACAGGCTACAAGGCTCTACCCTATCCCACAAAAGTTTGCCCCTAATCTGCTATGCTTACTCTTTAGGATCAAGGTTTTTCCTTCTGCTCTCAGGAAATCTGGCAAACCCATCGCTGATGGTTTGGATTTGGAAATATTGTAGATAATGACTATGAGTTCAGTAGGTAGGTTGGGTACAGAACCTGCCACTGCAAAACTACCCTATTCTTCCCCTCCCTCACACGCAACATGTGCATGTATTCACTATGTGATGGTTTTGTGAAAAAGCCTAATGCATGCTCTGTGCATGCTCTGTGTTGAAGTTAGTATGCTTTGGAATGTATTGAGTCATACTGAGGCATCATTTTAAATCTACAATTTCTCTAAAGAAGATTAAAGGCAAAATGGAGGCATCCTTGCCATTTCCTCAAAGCTTTCCATAAGCCTATTTTGAAGGGGGGGACGACATTCAGAAATTTATTAGCTTTAAACAATCTTCCTCTAACTTCTCACCTTATGCAGCTTCAAAGACCAGTGGCCAACACATGGCAGCTTTTGAGATTGCAGATTATTAAAGACTCCCACTGGAGTGATGCTCTATTCATTTTCTGTGTAAACCACGGGGATTCTGTGCTGACAGTTGTGTGGAAGCCCTTTTCAAGGCAGATGCCATACTAAGACTATTCCAAGTGCAGAGAGAGAAACAGCTTGCAATATTAACAAGGCTAGATCCTTTTCAGGGCTCTCTGTAGTCTTTATTGAAAATACAAAAACAAAATTGCTTTCAAAGGCTTATTTATAACTGCTTCAAGCACAGATTGCACTATCATTATTCCACAATAAGAACATGCGTTATACTTCCTTATATTAAGCAAGCTTCCCTTTTAAAGATGGCTTTCTAACAGAAATCTGGTTAATGGTGCATGACAGCATGAACCATAACATGCCATATTTTAACATTAATTTAACAAAAGTGGGGCAAAATACTGTTTGCTAAAGAAATAACAACAAGCTTTTTCCTATGCAACTATGAAAATACAAAAAGAGAGAAAAAAATCCTGAATAATTTGTTTTAAATAACACATTGGAATACATAGAATGACCTTTCTTTGTTGTGTTTGATCTGTCAGCTACAAATGAAAACACATTGTGGAATTTTTCTAAAACTTTCCAAAACAACATATAATTAAAAAAATACTAAAGGCACAGAAATGCCTATTTTCTACTTGTTAAGTTCAATTGACAGTAAAGTTGAATTATTCAAGACATGCATGTATCTCTAAGGTTTCGTAGTTCACTGGAGCTCCATTCAAATATCACTCCAAGCCAGGATAAAAGAAAATATCTGGGACAGCTGGCAGCATGCAAAGTGGTCATGTGAATCAACCCAGAGATGTCAAAGAATTGTCACTGATGTACAAAGAGAAATGTAGCCTGCAAAACTGAAAATGTGCAAGCAAGCTTTCAACAGAGGTGGCTAATCAAAATTTCTATATAGTGGGATTCCCCTCTTAGTAGCCTTCAACATTAGTAGGCTTCAACAATTGTCTCCTGGTCTCTTCAGTATATATGCAGAAAAAAGGAATTCTGAGAGGGACAGCTTTTTGAACCCCAGAAATACTGTGACCCAACAAGCTCTTCGTGTAGAATTATTTTCCTCCACAATTACTAATGAGACATAATGTTGGAAAATTGGACAGAGGTTAAAGACTTCATTGAGAAACCAGAGGGCTGGATCCAGAGTAACATTTCTGCGGATGCAAGGATTTCCACCCATGAAGTGTGATTTTTCCTGTGCTCTCCTTCCTGCAACATACTGAAATGTCCTCTGAAATCCTTTTCCTGGGGTCCCACTATCCTCCAAGAACAGGAATCCATGGGTCATTTGGGGCTGCCATGGGGAGGGAAAAGGCAGGAAAATTGTGTTCCATAGGTGGGAATCCTTGCACTTGCAGAAACATCTAGTTTCCCCAGCTAACCGCTGCTGGTGGTGGTGGAGGAAAGTGCTGCCAAGTCACAGCTGACTTATGGTGACATTCAGAGGTGGTTTGCCATTGCCTGTCTCTGCATTCCTTGGTGGTCTTCCATCCAACTACTAACCAGGGCTGAGATCTGACGAGATCAGGCTAGCCTAGGCCTATTCATAAAAGTTGATGAAATATTTGTAAACAGGGACTGGTATAAATTTTGAAAATAATTTTTTTCCCATTCTTAAACCAAACATAATAATAGAAAGGTAACAAGAACAGGGCAGAAGGATAATATATTAGATTATTGAAAGACAAAATTTGAAAGCAAGGTCCCAGGCAACAGAGAACAGCAAAGCTGCAATATTCTAACCATTTCTCCTGCAATCGGCCATATTGTACCCTTGGTATCTCTATGAATCTTAATTTCCTTTAACAAGAAGAAAGCCAAACAAAAGGACCACAATCATTAAACTGCCAAAAAGAACATTAATTAATAATGGGAATATAATTATGGATAGAATAGCTTTCAGAAATGAGTTTAAAAGGGTGGCTTCCCAACACTGGTAAACCTTTATCATAATCAAAATAAGCATCACATGTGGTGCTGACAGTATGAGAATGATTTTGATTCCTCCCCCCTTAAATTTGACAATAGCCTATTAGTTTTAGTCTTATTAGTATTAACACTCAGGGTTCTAATGTTGTGCTCTCAAACCAGCAGCTTCCTTCCTCAGCTGATCATTCACTATTATTAGTTGTAGCACAATTAGTAAGTGAGAATTTAATATGTTTCTTAAATGGTG
This sequence comes from Gekko japonicus, assembly GCF_001447785.1. NCBI lineage: Eukaryota > Metazoa > Chordata > Lepidosauria > Squamata > Gekkonidae > Gekko > Gekko japonicus. The sequence goes on from NW_015164202.1 coordinate 163,514, forward strand.
ACTCTGCAAGTGTCCTGTGAGGAATCCTTTGTACTGGGAATGCTTATGTCATGTTTAACCCTGCTACAGAGATCAGATTTAAACAAAAACAGTTCAGATTTTGTTTAATGATTTCTATCTGTCTGTTCTCTCTCACCAACTTCTAGACAGTAATATTAAGCTCCCTGGTGCTGCATAAGTTTGATTTATTCAATAATTCTCTGTTGCCCCAGGCTGGGCACAAATCTTCTGTTATTTCAGTGGGGAAAGGACCCTTTGAAATGACCAACAGAACAGTCATATGTAAAATGTGCTTAAAAATGATAACTTTGTTCAGTAACAGTGCCCCAAGCGTTTCCAATTTTGCACCTTCCGCCTTTGGTAAGGAGGCAAACACATTCAGAGGAACACGAACCAGAGGGGGGGTGTTGGGACACATTTTCTACCAACAGATGGCTCTGTAAATTTTATACTCTTTAAGGAGCCACAAGCAGAGGTCATTTCAGGGGGGAACGTGGGGGAACGCAGTTACCCCGGGTGAGGTTCAGGGGGGCGGGGCACATGATGAAGCCCCGCTCCCTGCTTCCGGCCGCCCCGCTTCCAGCCCTCATTCAGCCAGGAGGAGGCAGGAGAAGAGGGAGGGTAAGTTGCTTCCTCCCCGCCTCTCCCCACCCCTGCCTGCCTGGGGCCAGGGAGGGCCTTGGCGGGGCTTCTTCGCACTCCCGCCGGCCTTGCAGGTCCACCGCCGGGCCCTGATGTCAGGGGGTGTGGCATACGCTAATGAGTTATGCTAATGAGTTCCCATAGCTCTTTTTCTACGAAATGACCCCTGGCCACAAGTCTTTTATTTTGTTTTTGACGGGACAGCTCAACAGTGCCATCTTAAGGAGAGTTGACACAGGTGTAACTCCACTTAGGATGACACTGGAATATTACTCTGTTTAGAATGGCACTAGATGGTGTTTGAGAGACATAATACAATTAAGGTTGTCAGTCCCGGACTCCTCATGGGATGTGTATCATTTTATGGCAGATAGAAATTGAGCAGGCATAATTGTTCATGGGATGCATATGCAGTGATAAATGCATGCAGTTTTTGGTCAAAGGCACTACCCATAACTATATGGAGAGATTCACACAAGTCAAGACTGAACTTTTCCAATTTCTGAATGGTTCAACATGTGTTTAGATCATGAGTCAATTTACATTTCTTCTGCAGATCTTGAGCACATGAACACATGAAGCTGTCTTATACTGAATCATACCCTTGGTCCATCAAAGTCAGTATTGTCTACTCAGACTAGCAGAGGCTCTCCACAGTCTCAGGCTGAGGTCTTTCACATCACTTCCCACCTGATCCTTTGAACTGCAGTTGCTGGGGATTGAACCTGGGACCTTCTTCATGCCAAGCAGATGCTCTACCAGTGAGCTACAGCCTCTTTGAGTAACATTATATTTCAGGTTTTGGATATTACATCTTTGACATTATTGCTAAGCTTCTTAAAAGATATTATTGAGGATTTGTTGAGAATTTATTAGCCAGACCCTATGTATGCTGGCCACAGTCTGGAAGTTAAATATGGTTCCTCATATGGAGGAATCACCGAATAAGCCATTGTATGCAGCATGAACACTTAGATTTGTGCACTTGACATTTCCAACATAAATAAGTTTAATAAATGCCAATGCACAGTTGTTTTAGGGTGCAGCAAGGAATGGAAATAAATGGCTGATGTCTTTATAAAAAACTTATAATAAGAGGAGCAATGAAGAGTTTCAGGCAACAATAAATTCTACTGAAAAGTTTGGACTAAGATATACTATCCAGGATCCAAACAACTACTTTCAGCATGCCCCCTGCCTAGTGTGAGCTTTTAAAACTATTTTTATTTGAACTGATGTCCTCCTCCCCTCCTTGCTATGTTCCCAAATGCTTTAAATTCCTCTATGGTTTAAAAGCAGTTTGCTATGTGAAATCAGGGGCTGCTTGAATACTTGGAAGTAGTTGCAGAGCTCCTTGGATCCTGGCCATTAATTTTAGCTCTCTCACAGCCTCAATTCCCAATCTGCAAAATAGGATTAAGAGATCAGCATCTTTGTCAAGCAATGTGAAGATGAATTAGTTAATGTCTGTAAGAATTTATACTATTGCCAAGTATAGTGTGCTGGAAAATGGCCATTAGGTTAAAACAATCCTGAATGGATGTTTTTTTATAATTTGATGTGCTGAAGATGATTAATTTTCATGTCTATTGCAACCTGCATTATGCCTTTCTTCCAGAGAACATTTGAGTATTTTCTAGTCTCAAATACCACCAAGGAAACTACAGGGCTACAGTAACAACAAGTTTAGTTCCTGAAGACTGCCAAATATTTGCTGCTCTGTACCATATGAGAATATGAATTCTAGATTTTTAAAAGAAAAAGCATACAAAAGGAGGCTCTATAAAGACTGCCAGCTTTCAACCAATGAAGTAAAAACAAACAGTTTTGTTTTTCTTCCATCTGTAATTCCAAAGTTGGGTTTACTTTTCTCTGTATTCACTATTCAAAGGCATTCACCGAACATATTATAATGACATTCGCCAAATGTACAGTTGTATTTCCCATGTGTGTATGCATAAAGTTGAGCTTACATAAATTGCACAAAACATTTTTGCGAACAATACCATAGAATTCAACTCAGACATTTAAAAGCACATACATTTTCACTGCAGGACCCAATGTGTGGAGTTAATGAGCAACAACTGATCCATAGCTCGATGGTTTGGTAATACATTTTTTTTTACCCAACCCCTCTAAATATAAAATACTTTTATTGTGGGATTTCAGTTAAGCCATAGACTGTTTTAATACATGTATTGTAACCATTTGAGGATATTGCTCACTGTAGAAGAGAAGGCTAAATTTTCTTAATAGATATGGCAGTGGTCCTCAGCCTTTCTAGATCAAGAACTGATCTCTAATACCAGACAGCAAGATTGGACCACTGAACTGCAAGGATATGAAAGAAAGTCACATGGAATCGTAATGTGACAGGAAGTAGTAAAACCAGAGTCTCCATACCTGCCTGTGTTAAAACAAATCCTCTTCCTTATTAAGAGACCTTGTCTTACAGTTCTGCTGTTCCTCTTAGAAAGTCCTGAAAAAGATGCAGCAGGTATGAAGCCCTTGCTCACTTCACAAACAGACTAGCTTTAGGACCTTCCAAACACATAAAGCAACCAGTTATATAATGACTCATTACCCAGCAGATAGTCCTGAGCAATGTGTTGAACACCACTGAGCCAGAGGAAGGATTTGCAGGCCCAGGGAGATGTGAGGGGGTGAGAGCAAGGAAGAAAGCAAATACACAGCCATGTTGTGTGAAATGCCCTGAGGCCTGCTGTGCAGGGGGAGGGTGGGATAGAAGTGCAAGCAAATAAATAAATTGGCCACAGCTTTATTGAATGCAGGAGAATTAGCACAGCATGGGGATGAATCCTGCATAGGGTGACCCACCTGGCACCCCATGTACACCCACTTCTCCAGCCTGCCTGCTGGGGGTAATGTTAGCCAAATTGCCTTATTTATTAATAAATGTGGGGAATTATGAGTATTATGGCAAAAAGCATAGGATCATAACCTGTGTTTATGGCAGTTGGAATCCCCAGACCACAGGAATAGATGCTGAGGCTAGATTACTACAGCAGGGATTTATTTACTAAAGCATTTTCAAACATACAAACAAAAATCAAGCATTCACACACACAATACAGAGCTAAGAATATAGAATTGAAAGGATAGAGACACTTGCATGAGCAGGATTATTGTTGGTGGGGTAAAACTTTAACTGTCCAATGAGATGCTTGGATCATGCAGCGAAAAATGGAACACAATGAGGGGGAAGGGATCATGAGCTGACCAGCAACACATGTGGATTGATTCCAAACAGGGCCAGATAGGCAAGAGCAACAGGCAAGAGAGAGAGCAATGGCACAAGGCTCTTTTTTTATACCCAAAAATTTGACCTGAGGTAGGGCTCCTTTGGCCACCTGGTCCCCAGGATATATTTAAAAAACTTAAACTGTGAATGGGGCAGAAAAGGGATTAATGGTTGGGCAATTGCAGGTAATGGCTTGGTTAGGGGTGACCCGTTTTAGGAGGATGAGAAAGACAAAGGAGGAAAGGAAGAGAACCAATCAGGTTGCAGGACCGGTACTTTGGGTTAATGACCAGATGCTTAACAGCTGCATTATCTTGATGGGTGGCAGGAAGACTTGATGGCTCGCTGCTGTTGTCATCGAGCACATCCTTTTGATTTAGGCTGGAGAGAAATGTGTGCTTCTTTTGGTGATGCTAATACATGGGAGGGGGGAATGCCTGTGTGATGGAGAAAGGAGTTTTTCATCCTGTCTGGGCAGAAACATCTTGTCCTTTTTGCAGAGCATGGCTTCTCTCTGTGATCTGCTGCTGTTTCTGCATGCATGGAGGTCAGGACTGCTTGTCTGCATTATGGCACTGGCATGGTTGCAAAGCTGCAAGAGCAAGAGACTTCTGTAGTCCAGTATAATGACACTGGTCGCATGGTTGCAAAGCTGCAAGGGCAAGAGACTTCTGTAGTCCAGTATTAACGACACTGGTCTTGGGCTACAGTTCCGTCCATTGTCCTGACACACTTTTTTTGCAGTTCAGCAAAGCAGTAAGAAGAAGAGATTGGATTTATAGCCCGCCCTTCACTTGGAGTCTCAGAGTGGCTTAAAAACTCCTTTCCTTTCCCCTCCCCACAACAAACACCCTGTGAGGTAGGTGAGGCTGAGAGAGCTCTTTCAAGAATAGCTGTGCCAGAACTATGGCTTGCTCAAGGTCATCCAGCAGCTGCAAGTAGAGGAGTGGGGAATCAAACTCAGTTCTCCCATATTAGAGTCCGCTCACTTAACCAGTACACCAAACTGGCTTTTCAGTAAACCATGGAGTGGGAAGCCCCAGGATCCACCTGGCCGCTGGCCACTGAGCGATTCCTTTGCCACCTAGTGGTGAGAGCCAGCAGCCAGCCCCTGAGTTGGCCATGTCATTATATGGCTCTACCCCCAAAACCCCTTAAGGGAGTCCCCAAACAGGGAGGCAGGCATGCAGGCACAGCCTCCCCCCACCGAAGGATCCATCCCAATGCCCAAATTGCTCCCCAAGCCATGACAGATGTATCATAAAATGCTACACCAATACGCAACCCATAACAACTGGAAACAAAGGAAGAGTGGGTGAAACCAAGTGAGAAGCATCAACTGGCAGCATCCCCGGTATATAGGCATGAGGCAGGCCACTGAGGGAAGGCCCTGCTCTTCCACCCGGCCAATCCCATGGCCTTGATTGGTCAGATCAGGGGTTGCTAGGGGGCCATGCCCTCCCACCCCTGATGCATTGCAGATCATTGCTGGTCAACATGCTTCATTTTGTCCTGCTTCGGCCCCCCAAGCCACAAACATGGCCCCCAGATTATTTGGGGTCAATGCTTGTAAGCACATATGGATTCCTGGGTTTAGCATAGAAATGGTGGGTGTAGAAATTCTTGTGCTTGCTGGAGGGGGGTGCTCTGTGTTTGTATTCCTCTCCCTCAGTGGAACATGTGATCCAAAATTACATATCTCCTTTCAAACTGAACAATTAGGTGTTGTTATGTAAAGAATCCAAAGAAATTCACACACACACACAAACAAATGTGGTTATGTATGTGTCGGTGTGCATAATGTAAATATTTAACAAGACAGGTAGTGAACAAATAGATAATAAATAGTAAATAAATAACTAATGGTTTATTGATCCTTGTGTTATCAATGACAAGCTATTCCCAATTCTTTGATGGCATAAAGTAATAATAAATTAGTAGACTGAGAATTTTAGTTTATAATCTTAATAAATAGAGCTAAAATTTGAATAGCTGGTTTTCTAAAAGATTAACAGTATTATTCTTAACTAAGAGTGTGCATGAGAGGGCAGGCAGCATGGCATGTCCCAGTCTTGTCAGATCTTGGAAACTAAACAGAAGAGAGACCACCAAGGAAGGCTCTGCAGAGGAAGGCAATGGCAAACCACCTCTGCTTCTCACTTGCCTTTAAAAGCCACTTGCTGGGGTCGCCATAAGTCGGCTGTGACTTGACAGCACTTCACACACAGAGAGAAGTGTGCATTATTTTCATGTTGTTGTTGTTTTAAAAAACCGTCATTTTTATAATCTTAGTCATTAAGCTCACTCATTTTTGTTTCCCCCTCTTCTTTTCCCCTCACACTTATTATATTTCTATTACATTTTGATTTCAAGAAGCTCAGGATAGCATACTCATTTTCATTATAATAATGACAATAGTGTCTAACCTGTCTTGTAACTGGTTAGAAAACTTCCAGCTGATGATTTCAATATGTATATTGCTGCCTTGTGAAAATATCAAAGCAAGAATACTTTCTGCCTACAAGACAGAAAATGGTTGGGGCTAGTACAAGTGCCATTAATTGACACCCAAAGTACTAACTTACAGAGCCCTTTGTAGAAATAATAATAGAAGGCTTCAGAAGGAATACATTACCCCCCCCAAAAAAAAAAAAATTATGTAAAATGAGTGTAAAATGATTTTATGGAGAATAAATTAAATTGTTAAGTCCTAAGGTTAATAAGAAGAGATAGAAAAATGAGTAACAGACAAGGGCAAAATGATGTTTTACAATAAAATTTCAATAAAGAGAGCAAAGCCAATGTGACAGAAACCTTGTTCAGATGGAAGGCATTATTAAAAACATTGTCCTTCATTGTATAACAACAGAGTTGTTTTTTATGCATACTTTAAATGTGTCCAAATATCAGTAGGAGGGAAATCTATAGAACATTCTGAACAGAGCAAAAAAAAATAATGACCTTACATCAGTAAGACTTAATGCTGAAGGAAGAAGGGCAACCTGCCTTTGTATATAAAATGACTCACTAACTCACCTATTTAGAACCATCTAAATCTATGTCAATAGCTATTTCCAGTTAATTCCATTGGGGTGCACTCTTACATCTCTCCTAATTTTATTTCTTGGACTGACCTACACCCCGTCCCAGCAGAATAATTTCTTTTAATTACACTAGTCTTATGGAGTCACTAGATCATATTGCTTTTGACCAGAAGCATGATCTCATAAGCTTTGTTCAGATGTATTGCCAAACCACATTTTAGCATTTATTTATGTATTTAAAACATTTGTAGGCCACCTTTTCTATCTAACATAGGGTCCCCAAGGCAGAGAACAATAAAAAAGATTTGATAGAACCTTAAACACACACACAGAACTATTAAAATAATAACAATAGAAACATTGAATAATAACAATAAAAACATTTTATAGGATGCGGTCACACGGAACATTAGCCATGCTACAGAGACAAAAGATAGGCGAATTTTCTGGGTGCGATCTCACCGGCACATCTGGGAAGCGTAGCGATCCCGTGGGTCACCAGAGGCTTCTTTCCGAATACGCGCGGCAAAAAACGAGTACCTCGGAGGTACTAGTTTTCTGAAACCGCGGGGCAAAGGGTGGACATCTGATCGCGTTTCCGGTGGCATCCGGTGCCCGCCCATGTCCCCTCACAAAAAGCTTCCCCCCCAAGTCTCCATGGATGCGCACAAGCACCCAATGGAGCATGCGCATACTTCAGTGTACAGGGAAAAAACATTTGCCCTGGAGGAAGGCAAAGAGGCAACTGCTTGTCCAACCGTCCCCAGGAGCCGCACAGAAGGCAGCTCAGAGTCGCCCAGAGCGGCGACCCCACCCCCTCCAGGGGACCTGCCTTTTGGTTTCATTGTCAGGACTCAAGCTCCCTCTTCCCCACCCCTTGGCCATGTCCTTTTCTCCCTTCTCCTCCCACCGAGTGCCCTTCTGGGACATGTAGTCCATTTCAGCCGCTTCTTTGCCGCATGGTTGTGTGATCGGCACCTCCCCCCTATACACGGGACCTTTACGGAACCTCCTGGAGACATCTGCTCACGCAACCACGCATTATTTTGCCTCGGGGCTAACAGCTACGCTCCCCCCCCCCGCATTTTCCTGCCCGTGTGACCGGAGCCATAGAATATTAAACACCCACACAACTATTAAAACAATTATAACAAGATACATAGACAGCAAGGATGGCAAGTTAGTATCAGTGAGGGCCTGCCAGACAAAACAGGAACCTGCCTACTGGTAGGAGACAATGATAGAAGAGAACACACAAGCCTCCCTGAGGAGAGAATTCCAGAATTTTCGTGCCACAACTAAGAAGACCTTTTCTCTATGAGGTTGCCACCTTTCTAGCCTCAGATGTGGTGGCAGGGCCTTTGAAGATGACTAATAGTCGGGTAAGTTTATATGGGAGTAGTTGGTCCTTAAGGTATTCTAGCCACAAGCCAAATAGGGCTTTAAAAATCAATACCAGAACCTTGAATTGTACCTGGAAGAAAACTGGAAGCCAGTGGAGGTGGAACAAGACTGGTGTTATATGGTCCCTTTTGACCCATTCCAGTCAGCATTCTGGATGCAGCTTTGCACCACTTGTAGCTTCCAGACACTCTTCAAAGGCAACCCAACATACATCCTACTGCAAAGCAGGGACAAGATCTTTTTTGTCCAGAAAATGCTGCAGTGGGCTCACCAGCTGAAACTAGTGAAAGGCACTCCTGGCCACCACTGCCACCTGCTTTTCCAGCAAAAGGCATGGATCCAGTAGCATATACCAACTGTGAATCTGCTCCTGTAGAGGGAGCCCAATGCCATCCAGAACAGGAACCTCAGTTCCTGGGTTAATTCTTCCTACCACCAGTAGTACCTCCATTTTGTTGGGATTAAGCATCAGCTTGTTGAGTCTCACCTGTCCCAAAACAGCCTCCAGGCACCAGTTAAAGGTTTCCACATATATGAATTAGCCCTGGGGCTGACACGCTTTTTCCTTCCTCTGTTGTCTTCCTGATGTGCAGCAAACCAGAACTGGATACTACAATTAGTTGTTGTCACAATTGGATACTACACTGGGTGCCAGTGTGGTATAGTGGTTGGAGTGTTAGACCAGGACCTGGGAGACCCAGGTTCAAATCCCCACTTTGCTATGGAAGCTTGCTAGGTGACATTGGGCCAGTCACACAAGCTCAGCCTAACCTACTTCACTGGGTTGTTGTGAGGATATAATGGAGGAAAGGGGAATAATGTAAGCTGCATTTAGGTCTCCATTGGGGAGAAAGGCAGGGGTTGAATAAAGTAAAAAAAATAAGTAATAAAATGTGATTTGATTAAACTAGTTTGCTTGGTTTGCTTCAAAATGGAAAGCAAGGAAATAAAATGCAGCATCTGAAGGGAACAGTCAGTGAGAGAAGGGAGTCCTGTTTTGACATTATATCTGTTCCAAGTAGAGGGTTCAGTTCATATATCACACACAACTACAATAAATGCTGCCTAGCTCTTTGGCCTGATGTCTGAATTGGCAAATGGTTTCCTGTTAAGCTAGACAATTAGCTAGAAACAGAATCTGCATTTTCAAACCATGGTTTCTGCTGACCATGGTTTGGTATGATATCCTACATTGACAAACCAGTATTACAGGCATCGGGTATAGTCTCCCCCCTCCCCAAAGAGGCTGCACACTGGAGATGAGAATGTACTTAGTGCCCAGAAGATGAAGAAAATCCAAAGCAGGCAAACTTCACTGAGTCAACACAGTCAAATAAAACTTTGGCTGCGATCACACGCACAATTAGCCGCGCCATAGGCACAAATGCTGGGTGGACTTAAAAGGTTCAATCAAACATCTGGGAAGCACCCCACACGTACCAGCAACTGGTTTTGCTCCTCCGCAGAAGCAGAGTAAAAAGACACCAGGGATAGTCAGGTAGTAAACGGGTTGCTAAGCGCCACAGATGGACTTTCCCCTGTCTGATCACTGCAGCGCGTTCTCATGGCATTGCCATCAGCATCTGCTTATACATCACAGGTGAGTTTCTTTTTTAAAAATACTGATGTCTAATTTGGTAGTAAATGTTGGTACTTGCTGAGAAGTTTTGCCAGTTTTTCTGCTTCTAACTCCCATGATCCTTTATTGCACTGATTTCTGCACTGTTTGCTTTTGTAGTGCTGTTCATCTTGTTTGTGTGTAGAATTCCTGTTTTCCTTTTCATTCCTATGCACTGCAGATCAGGGAAATGAGGAGGAAGGGCTATAGCTCTGTCCCTTTACCTCCCCTTCAGAATAAAATAAATTCTACAAGCTTTGTGCCAATTGTCCCTAGTGCTGCATGCATGAAGTCACTGGAATCAGTCCCAGGCTCTCTGTGGGACTCCATTTTGATCTCTCTTTGCATGCTGTGCAATCATTGTCTTTCACAAAGAGCATCTGCTGGTAGCACCACATCAAAAGCTTTACATCTTTTGTACATCTCTCATTTAAGAGTACCCTGTACTATGTTCACAAACTTGACACTCTATTTCCTAAAGTCCTCTATGATCCTTTTCTTCAAGGTCTCACACAGCTTGATGTATGCAGCCTCTTCCCCCTTGTTCTGTTGTAATCTCCATTTAATCTGCCCTCTTCAATCATGTGTGCTTTGTTTTTATTAGAAATGGTGCTTATTGGTGTGTCCTATCTGCTCACCTCTGATTTCCTCTTTGGCTGGACTCACTACATCTTGTTTCCTCTAAATTGTCACTTGGACCCTGGTTTTCTGAACTTTCTGCCTGAGGATGAAATATATTCCTGACCTGAAGTCTAATTTCCATCATCATTCTACGGAGATTTTCTAAATTAATTTATATGGTGTTGCTTTTTTGGCTTGACATATTCAGTGCTGCTGAGTTGGTTGAAATGCAGAGCTCAGCATCACTGATTGAAATTTACTGTTCACATCATATTTAAAATGATGTGATTTTCAATTACTTTATTTCATTTAAAATCTTTTTTCAGACATAAAAACCCAAAGTTTTGCATGTAATATGTGTAATGGCATTTGATCATATTTATCTTGTTACTGCTCTTCCATTCTTCCTCCCCTTTCTGTTGCTTCCCCTTTCCCTTATATTCTGTATTCCTTACTGATGATATTTATATTGTAAGCACTTTGTGGAAAGGAGTTTTTTTTTCCAGAAGGGGGAAAATTGGTAGGGTGTAGCACCTCATGTAATGGTACTACTATATAATTATAATAATTATTTATTAATATTTTACTACATCCAGTCCTCCAATGCTCTATGAAATGTGGATTCAAATGGTGCTCATCAGAAATGTGCACATGTGGAAACATCCAAATCTGCACGTATGGGAGGGAAAGTCACGAGGAATAATGACACTGCTCCGTGTGGCCACTTGTTTATATGCCTTGGATTAGATTAGTCTATCAGACATTAAAACTGTAATTTTGAAGCCATTGACAATAGCTTGGCTTTATTACAGTAAATGATAATTTAGGTGAAGTATTGTGAGAAATGAAATCTAGGATAATATATACACATCCATTTTTCATTATTACTCCACTTTACCCCCAATTGGGACCCAAAGTGGCTTACATCATTCTGCTCTCCTTCATTTAATCCTAACAAACAACCTTGTGAGGTAGTTTGGGCTGAGAGAGAGTAATTGGCCCAAGGTCTTCCAGTGAACTTCTGTGGCATACTGGGGATTGTAACCTAGGCCTCTCAGATCCTAATCTGGCTCTTTATACTCAGATTGTTTACATTATTGTTGTTCCTTGCACCTTTGGTTGCAGGAAATTGAGTCATAATTTTTAAAAAAAGTTTAAAGATTTTGTTAAAGAAGAGTTCCAGTAAACTTGAAAAAAAAATGAAATGGTCACCTTCCTTGCATCACTATCTATCCTTATATATAATCCTCTTTTCATGTGACTCTTTTCTGAACATTCCACACACTCCCACAGCCTTTGATTAACTGACCTGTCACTCCGACGGTGTGCCAATGGCTGCATGCTGGGTGCTGGGTCTGCTCCTCTTCCCCGCCCACTCCCCCTTCAGCCACTGTGCCCTGTCAGAATGGCTTTCTCTCTTGATGAAGACACTTCTCCTGCTTGCCTCATGTGTGGGAATAACTCTTCCCTCAGTGGCTGTTGGTAGGTCTAATGAAATGGCAGTTACCTGTGTTTGTAAGATGGCTGTGGTTCTTTGTTTAAAATGTTCCCCCATAAGGTTTAATTGAGCTATAGTTCCAGAGAGGGCCCTGCAGGGGTATCACTCACTGGGTTGAATGGGGCTTCCTTATCTGCTGGCCTACAGTTCCCAGCTGCCCCAAGGCCAAAAAGTTCGGGAAAACAGGGACTGTCCCAAGGCAGTCCACAGTCGGCTTGACTGGGGAATGACTGGAAGTTTCCCTGCTGTCTTGGGCTACAGAGAGAGGCTGAAGTACAGGTGAGCCCACAACCTCCAGAGGTAGAGAGTATTGTATGTAG
>NW_015164202.1:176499-177276 GCF_001447785.1 Gekko japonicus
CACATAGTCTCCCTTGCTCTGCACAATACCAAAGGGAGGGGGTAGCCCAGGGAAGCAAGGAAAGGCCAGACCTTTGGTTGCCAAGTTTCCAGGGATCCCCCAAAGATTGGGGATTCCATCTCCAAATATGGAGATTTGGCCCGGGGGGTCTCACTGTCCCTCTAAAAAGGCAGTGATGATTCCATGAGTTGTGGCAGCAAACTTAAGGAATGAGATACGTCCATGGGACGAGGGTAGGAGGCAAACAGCTGAGTTGTAAACTGGAGTCCTTTTCACAATAGTAGGCAACCAAGCTTGGTTCAGACAAAGGAAGGAACCTCTTTGCAGGCCTTTGTGAGGAACTCATTGGGGCCAGTCCTGACTAGGGTTGCCGGCTCCAGGTAGGGAGATTCCTGGTGATTTTCTGGTAGAGTCTATGGAAGCCAGGGTTTGGGGAGGGGAAAGGCCTCAACTGAACAGAATACCATACAGTCCACCTTCCAAAGCAGTTATTTCCTCCAGGAGGGGGAGGAGATCTGTTGTCTTGAGTTCAGTTGTGATACCTGGTGATCTTCAGGCTCCACCTGGAGGCTGGCTGCCTTAGGCATAGCAGTCAGTGCTTCAGAGCAGGGTCTGCTATATCCAGGTTCTTGCTATATAAGCTGAGTGAGTGATTTTGGACCAGTCACAGACTTTCAGTCTAACCTACCTCACAGGGTTGTTGTGCAAGTCACAAGGGGGAGAGGAGAATGATGCAAGCTGCTCTGGACCCCAATGCAGAGAAAGACTACTTTTCCT
>NW_015164202.1:177685-183415 GCF_001447785.1 Gekko japonicus
CCCCCAAAGATTGGGGATTTTATCTCCAAATAGGGAGATTTGGCCAGAGGGGTCTCATTGTCCCTCTAAAAAGGCAGTGACGATTCCGTGAGTGGTGGCAGCAAACATAAGGAGTGAGATACGCCCATGGGAAGAGGGTGGGAGGCAAACAGCTGAGTTATAAACTGGTTCAGACAAAGGAAACCCTTTGCAGGCCTTTGTGAGGAACTCATTGGGGCCAGTCCTGACTAGGGTTGCCGGCTCCAGGTAGGGAGATTCCTGGTGATTTTCTGGTAGAGTCTATGGAAGCCAGGGTTTGGGGAGGGGAAAGGCCTCAACTGAACAGAATACCATACAGTCCACCTTCCAAAGCAGTTATTTCCTCCAGGAGGGGGAGGAGATCTGTTGTCTTGAGTTCAGTTGTGATACCTGGTGATCTTCAGGCTCCACCTGGAGGCTGGCTGCCTTAGGCATAGCAGTCAGTGCTTCAGAGCAGGGTCTGCTATATCTAGGTTCTTGCTGTAGAAGCTGAGTGGATGATTTTGGACCAGTCACAGACTTTCAGCCTAACCTACCTCATAGGGTTGTTGTTCAAGTCAAAAGGGGGGAGAGGAGCATGATGTAAGCTGCTTTGGTCCCCATTGCAGAGAAAGACTACTTTTCCTCCTGGGAAACCATTGTTGCTAATCTCCAGGTGAGGGCTAGAGATCACTCAGAATTACAACTGCTCTCCAGATGGCAGAGATCAGTTCCCCTGGAGAAAATGGTGGACTCTGTGGCAGTCAGGGCTTCAGAGCATGGAAGAGGCTGCACGTGTGTGTGTGGGGGGGAATGGAAAGCTGAAGAGTGAGGGGGAAGTAAAGGTAGGTTGATGATTGGCTGGGAAGGAGATTGGGTTGCCAACCCCAGGTGGGAAATTCCTGAAGATTTGAGGGATGGAACCTGGAGAGGGTGAGGTTTGAGGAGGGGTGGGACCTCAGACAGGTACAGTGCCATAGACTCCACCCTCCAAACCAGCCATTTCCTCCTGGGGAACCATTGTTGCCAATCTCCACACGAGGGCTGGAGATTGCTCAGAATTATAACTGATCTCCAAGAGGGAGGGGGGAGGAGATGCAAAGCTAACATCAGAGGGGCAGATAATGGCAGGTTGATGCTTGGCTGGGAAGGAGATAGGGTTGCCAACTCCAGGCTGGGAAGTTCCTGGTGATTTGAGGGGTGGAGCCTGGAGAGGGTGAGGTTTGAGGAGGGGTGGGACCTCAGACAGGTACAATGCCATAGACTCCACCCTCCAAACTAGCCATTCTCTCCTGGGTAACAATTGTTGCCTGTATCCATGTGAGGGCTGGCGATCACTCAAAATTACAACTGCTCTTCAGGTAGCAGAGATCAGTTCCTCTGGAGAAAATGTTGGACTCTCTGTCATTATACCCTGCTGAGGTCACCACAGCATATTGATGCTGAGTGCCCAAGGCCTTGGCACTCTCCCAGAGCCTCTTTCTAGAGCTCATTGTATTTATTTCCACAATGGGCCTTATTCCTAGTTAGTATTTTCCAAGCATTTGGAGAACTTTATGTAAATTACTCCAGAAGCCCTTAGATCCACCTTACAGGATCAGTCTCCCTCTTATTTCAGAAATGTCCATCATTTGTCCATACTGTACACAACTGTTTCTTGTCCTATTTCTCATTGGTTTTGTGAATATACTGGTGGGTATACGCTGATGTTACTATCGACATAATACAAGGGGAGTGGTGCTGAGATAAGTGGACCTTCAAGGCCACTTAGTAACTTCCTGGCTGAGATAAGATGTAAATGGAGAGCTTACTAGTTTGCAGCTCTGTCTCTTACCTCTGTATAGGTAGCTTTAAAGAAAGATTAGACAAATTAATGGAGGTTAGTGGTTACTAGCCATGGTGACTAAAGGGAATCTTTGCATTGGGAGTTAATAAACCTCTTAATACCACTGCCAGGAGGCAACATCAGGAGAAAACCTCAGCCTCTGTGCCTATTGTTCAGTTTCCATAGTAATTGGGTGGCCACATTGTAAGACAGGATGCTGAATTAGATGGACCACTCGTCTGATCCAACAGGAATCTTATTATGTTCATTGTATTGGTTTGCAGAATTATATTTGGTTGTGTAAAACAAATGACAGAATGTTGGAAATTGACATTCTTACCTTTCGCACTTTATAATGTGAATTAAGCACTGAAGTAATACAGGACAATTATAAAGAACAGTGGTTAAGAGTATGTTGTCTGTGACTAATAATGTCTGCAATATTATTCGTAAATCATTTCAGCAATTCTCTAAAAGAATCTCAGATTAAAATCTTCTACTGGTATCAAAAGAAAACTATCCCTCTCTTGATGTGTCTGAAAAAGTAATCATTAATGTACAACTTTTTTTTCAGTGGGACTATAATCTGATTAGGGCTGAGCTGAAACAAATATGGAGCACAGGACTGGGAGGAAAAAATTCAAAACGTTCACCCCCTTCAAAGTAGCAGTTGCTATTTTAAAGGAAACACCCATTGTGCTATCTCTCCTCCCATCTCTCAGCAAAATCTTTGCTAATTCCAGGCAGCTAACTGTAGTTAGTACTGAGGACTACCTACTTTAAAATCGCTACTGCAGTTGCTCAGACACTGTTATTGGTTGACGTATATGCTGGGATGTTATGGCCTATGGCTACAACAATAACAATAAACTTCTGCTCCTGCTCAGGGTATTGGGATTGCCTAATAGAGGCAATCACGGCAGTATAGAAAGAGTGATTTTCTTTCTCTTATGTCAACAATGTCTTTCTTTTGTCCATACTTCCCTGAACTGCTCCTTGCCCCATTTCCTAATAGTGTGACAAATATATGGATAAATGAAGTGTGCAGCTCCTCTAGCTGCCTGTCTATGAAATGCTTAATGTTAAAGCTAGTGATGTCAGTTTTCTGTAGTAAAGAAGAAAAAGAAGAGGAAGAAGAGGAAAAAAAGAAATTTGAAAAACTCTTGTTTATTCAATAGTTAAGTACTCCCCCCCCCCCAAATCTCTGCGTTTCATGCTTTCCTACACAGGTCTCCAATGAAAGCCGGTATGGTGATTGTCTACTGTGATATGCACAAATTATGCTTCAGGCTCCATGTTCTTCTTAAGACATATTATCTGAATCTACATTCTCTCCTCTCTCAGTCAAGGGGGAAAGGGAAGTAAATACAATGAACAAAACTTTAATTACAGGCATATTCCTGGCTGTCATCCTTCCCCAATCCAAGGATGTAGAAAAAGAACTCAAATATGACTGAACAAAGTGGCCTGTAACACAGTCATAAAAATAGGAATGAAACATTTTGGGGGCCTCCATTGTTTCATAATATAAGTAATATACATGATAATTAAGACCCATATTACTAAAGGTTTCTCCACCACTGCAATCTGGTTGTTTATCAATGCAATCCTCAATGTGATGCATAAGCATATCTAACAAGTTAGTGAACCTGAATCCCAAACAGAAGTCACATTCACATCTAAACTGGGTCAGATTTTTCATTTGTAAAAGATCACCATCTGACTTTTGAAATTGTGGTATTTGAAATACATGTAATGTAAAGTCACAGAAACTTAGATAATAACTGCTGCCACAAAAGAATATCAGGAGAACCCATGGCACTTGGATGCCCAGGAGGTCTGACATCACTTTTAATAGAATCACTGTAGAATAGAGTGTGCTTTTGACTTTTACACCCCTTTATGACCTAGGACCTTCATATGAGCCTTTGAGGTGACTCTGCTCATCCCATCAGAATTTACCCTTATTTGTAAAGCCAATGAGAACTGTGTCTACCTAATAGAGGGCTTTTACTGTGACTGCCCTCAAATTATGGAACAGTATGCCAGAAGCAGTCAGAAAGGCATTGACCTTCATGTTGTACTGAAGGTAAAGCAAGGCAAAATTATTTAAAAGTGCATGTGAGTACTTATACTAGTCAGAGGGGCTTTGACCAGTTGATGATTTAAAGAGTATCCATATAAGTGGTTGAATTCTTGCTTTTGGCGATCGAATCAGTCAGTCCTAAAAGAAATCAACCCTGACTGTTCCCTAGAAGGCCAGATACTGAAGCTGAAGCACAAATACTTTGGCCACCAAATGAGAAGGGAGCACTCACTGGAGAAGATCCTGATGCTGGGAAAGATTGAAGGTCAAAGAAGACAGGGACGGCAAAGGATGAGATGGTTAGACAGTGTTTATTTATTTATTTATTTATTTACTTATATTTGGATTTATATCCCACCCTACCCCGAAGGCTGTTATCAATGCAACGAACGTGAAATTAAGCAAACTCCAGAACATGACAGAAGACAGGAGGATCTGGCGTGATGTGGTCCATGGGGTCACAAAGAGTCGGACTCGACTGTGCGACTAGACAACAACAACAACAACATTGCCATTAATCCCACTGTGGAAAAACTGGGCTGAAAGCATTAAATAAATGAAAAATGAATTTAAAAGAATGAAGTAAATATATTCAACTGTCATTCAAGAAATAGCAGCTCTATTGTCTGTACACATATCTGTCTGCTTGGTAGGTGCAATGCATTGATAAAGATGGGGTTAAGGGATAAGGGCACACTTAGAATGTGCTACTTGTGAACTAAATGTAATTTTGCATCAAAACAAAATATGAGATGTGGCATGATTATAATATGAAAAATCACTTTGTCACTTACGGCCTTGCTATCAATTTGCGCACAACAGTCACTCAGAAATAGCATGTAGAATAATGTAAACACCAGCTAAAAGTAGGAGGTTGCCTGGAAACAAGGGAGTTTGTTATATTCCAATATAAATTAGATGTTTTGTAGGTATAGGTACAAACACGTATAAATGCTTTCACAGAGAATATGGACTTCTTCTCTGTCATGTACAAATAAGTGCCTCTCTTGATGGCTAATGATTAGAGATGGTCAGTGTATTTTAACATTTGACATATAAAACACATTCTATGCTTTATTGTTGGACTCACAAGGACATTTCTCTATATTCTGTTGGAATTTCTAGTGAAGCCAAGACAGTGTAGTCTGTGGTTATGATGATGATGTAACTTTCTAAAGCATTGTTTCCTTGAAAAAGAACTGTCATGTCCTTTTAAGACACCAAAGCCTTCAGTTTGTATTGCTCCATGAATTTGAAGTAATCAGTTCATAACGTTGTTTGTCCTGGCTCCACACATTTTCATGGGCCATTGACAAAAATGACTCTCAAAAGCAGGTAAATAGAGCTTGTGACACAGATGTGTCTCCATTTACAAGCATAGCCCGGGGCTTTTCAGGTACTTAAAGCTCCCAGCGATTGCAGCAATCTCTCAAACAGGGTAGAAAATTATCCAGGTGCTGAGGCACTGCTATTTTTTTATTGTTCTAGTACATAATACATCAAAGTATGTTTTATATCTGATGAAATGTATACACCACAAATCAGAAGTAGCACTGTAAAGTCTATATATTAGACATACGTGTTTTGAGACCACAAGTCCAGTTTGTGATGACATTTGGCACTGAAAAGAAAACAGAGGCTTTGTCCCAAGGAAATTGCAGCCACCTGCATGGTGCAGGTTGTGGCTGAATTTCCTGTGATTCAAGGAGAAACTACACATAAAGCTCAACATGGGGGATGCTGCAGAAAAGAGTCACATTTGCTTCTGCCTTACAATATAAGGGACAAGTGGGAACCTGCAAAAACTTGTTGGAGGCATCTC
>NW_015164202.1:183474-190787 GCF_001447785.1 Gekko japonicus
TCCCCTTTTCCTGCTTCCTTTCCTCCTTCAAGGGTGACAACTAGATGTGCATTCAGTAATACCAAGCTGAAAACCCCCCCAGAAAATATGTTCTCAGTATTTTCTGGATATTTTTTCAACTGAATATAAAGCTTGGTATTGTCTAAAGTTATCTGAAATGGCTGAGGCCAAAAAGATCCTCAAAATATTTGAGATTTTTCAGGGCCGCTGGATGGCTGGTTTTTAAAGTGATTGCCTTCTCTTTAAACACATTCTGGGTGAACTCACCACTTTGGAGTTCACTCGAGATGTGGCTTGCAAAAGGCATTTAAAGGGACTGTGTTCCCTTTAAATGCCCTTTCCCCCTCCATTGAAAACAATGAAGGATGGGGGCAGCTTCTTCTGAGGCCCATAGAACTGAACACTTAGGTCCAAATGTTTTGAGGAGAGACACCAGCAACTATGCTGCAAATTTGGTGCCTCTACCTAAAAATACAGCCTTCAGAATGTATGAAGCAGGGAAATGACAGGGGAAGCAGCCTGTCAATATGGCTGCCAACACCACTGACAGCTCTGAAGTGATGGGTTGCAGGTGAGGGGATGCCCAGCCAGATGACCAACCCCTCTGCCAACCCACAGTGGGGGTGGGCATGGACAAGTAGGGTAAGGGGAGGGTCTTGGAGAGGCTCAGCCAGTAACTGGGATAAAAATTGAAGTGAGACATAGGTACTTTTTTTGTCTACTGAAGGACCTCTCTACAGACCACATTGTCTCTAGTTCTCTCTCTCTCTACTGAAGAACCTCTCTGTGGACCACATTGTTGGTTCTGCCCTCAGGTGCTAGGATCACCAGGCTGCTTGGTGAGCTCACTCTGGAGCAGGCCACATAGAACTGTCCACGTGAGAAGCAGTCGTCTGTTACGTCAATTCCTGCCACCTTCAGTGTCTGACCTTGGGACTTGCTGATGGTCATAGCAAAGCAGACCTTGAGGGGAAACTGCAGACTCTTGAACTCGAAGTGGTTTTCTGATGGCATGAGTGGTGTGTGTGGTATGAACACAGACTCTGCCTGAGCACTGCCTTTGAGCAGAGTGGCCTCGATGATTTTCCTGTACAGGGTCTTCACTTGCAGCCTGGTGCCGCTGCAGAGTTTGGGTGAGTTGAGGTTCAACAGCAGCATCACTGGAGGACCCCTTTGAGGAGAAGGTTCTGGGCTGGGAAACCAGGAGGGTTGAGAAGTAGGAGGGGTAGCAAGTCTGAAGGCATCAGGGAGGCTGGGCCAGCAGGATTGCTAAGGTGATGCTGCTTGGGCATCCTCCCTAATGGCTTTCAACCCTCTGCCCCTGCTCCTGCACTTGACAATCACCTTTCTGGTGTTGAGGGAGTGTGTTTAAAGGCATCAGGGAGACTGGGCCAGCAGCAGCACTAAGGCAATCCTGCTGAGCAAGCCTCCATGATGATTGTAAACATCCCACCCCCTCTCCTACACCTAACAAGCAGCTGCCTGTCCAATGTGGGAGGGGGAGGGGTATTGCAAGCCATTGTGGAGGCTGAGCCAGCAGGATCACTAAGTCATAACTTCTGGGGGAAGCTCCCTGATGTCTTTAAGCACCCTGCACCCACTGCTGCACCTGACAGTCAGGTGTAGGAGGTGGGGGGAGTGTGTTTGAAGCCATCAGGGAGGCTGGACCAGCAGCACTGCTGCACCTCACAGGTGGTTGGCCATTCCTGATTTCCTCAACTGTAATTAGTTCTCTGCAGTCTCCTGTAACTTTTTTTAAATCTCAGAACATTGAGCTCTGCAGCTGACCAATCAGAGAGTGGGGGGTGCAAGGAGGCAACAGCCTTGCAGCCACATAGGAAGCAATGGGGGACCTCTTTGACCCCTAGGGGTCGAATTTTGAAAAATCTGTCCTTAGTGAGCATCTACATCATGGTAGTAGTGCTGTCCCTGAATTTTGTGTTTCTGGGTCCAGGGCCTGGGTGTTGATTTTACAGCGAGGTGACTTTTAAAATATATATATAGACTAGCCTGATACCCATGCTTCGCTATGGTATTTAAGTTCTGTAAATCCAGTTATAATAGTGGCGATGTGAAGTTTGAAATGTGAAGTTTACCTCAGAATATTAAGATCCACAGCTGAGCAATTAGAGGGAGGTGGGTGCAAGCAGGAAGTTTTTACCTCAGGAAGTTTGAGCTACACAGTTGACAAATCGGAAGGGGGGCAAGGAGGCAGCAGCCTTCCAGGCACATGGAAAACAATTGGGGTAATAATTTTGCATCTTTTTTACCCCCTTGGGGGTTGTTTCTCAGAAAACTCATCGTAGTGGGGTTTGGCATCATACCATGTTTCCCCGAAAATAAGACACTGTCTTATATTTATTTTTTCTCAAGAAGACACACTAGGGCTTATACCATAGAAATCCTGCTAGGGCTTATTTTTGGGGTAGGTCTTATTTTCGGGGAAACAGGGTAGTAGGAATGCACTCCCCTTATTTTGGGAGCCATTGTGGAGGCTGGACCAGCAGCATCGCTAAGGTGATCCTGCTGGGGTAGCCTCTGTGATGGATTAAAGTACCCCCGCCCTGCTCCTACACCTGACAATCACTCACCTGTCTGGTGTAAGGGGAAGATTCTGTTTATAGGCATTAGGGCCAGCAGCAGTGCCAAGCCAATCCTGCTGAGCAAGCCTTCCTGACACCTTTAAGAACCTCATGCCCCTTCCAAACTGACAGGCAGTTGTCTGTCAGTTATAGGAGGGGTAGTGTATCTGAAGGTATTGTGGAGGCTGGGCTAGCAGGATTGCTAAGGCAATGGTGCTTGGGCAGCCTCCCCAATGGCGTTCAATGCTCTGCCTCTGCTCCTGCACCTGCCAGACAACCGCCTGTCTGCTGTTTGGGGGAGTGTAGACTAGCCTGATACCCGTGCTTCAGTACGGTATTTAAGTTCTGTAAATCCAGTTATAATACTGATGGTGTGAAGTTTGAAATGTAACATTTGTTGTAGGAATTCTAATAGAGAAGAACTCTGAGCTACACAGTTGAACTATGGGGGGGCAAGGAGGCAACAGTCTGCCAGACACATGGAAAACAATTGGGGGAACACATGTTGCCCCTTTTTTACCCCCTTAGGGGTTGTGTTTCTCAGAAGTCTCTTCATAGTGGGGGTTGATGTCATGGTAGGAATGCACTCCTTTCATTTTGGGCTTCTTGGTGCAGGGGTTTGGTCTGGGCATTGAATTTTTTGGGGGGGGTACAGGACATACTTTTTTAACAAAAACACTTTTCATTTATGTTACATTTAAGAAGTTGGACATAACTACATATTCAAAACAACATCCAAGCAATCAGATATTAAGCAAGTTCATATGAACCAATTTTCTAGAACCTACATTGTGAGAAGTTAAATAACCTAATACAGGAAACAATTTTTCTAAAAATTTGGAGCATATTTCCATAGTGGGTGGGAGTGTGGCCAAAGCCATTGGGCAATCTTGCTGAGTAAGACTCTGTGACGGCTGTAAGCATCCCACCTCCCTCTCCTACACCTGACAGGCATCTGCCTGTCCAATGTAGGAGGGGAAGGGGTATTGCAAGCCATTATGGAGGCTGGACCAGCAGGATTGCTAAAACATTACTGCTGAAGTGGGCTCCATGATGGCTTTAAAAACCCTGCACCTGCTGCTGCACTTGACAGACAGCTGCCTGTCAGGTGTAAGAGGTGGGTAGGAGTATGTTTGAAGCCATCAGGGAGGCTGGGCCAGCAGCATTGCTGCACCTCACAGGTGGTTGGCTATTCCTGATTTCCTTAACTGTCATTAGTTCTTTGCAGTCTCCTGTAACTGGGTTTTTTTACCTCAGCTGATCAATCAGAGAGTGTGTGGGGGGGTATGCAGCAGCCTGGTAGCCACTTATGATGCAATGGGGGGAGCATGTTTTACCCCTTTTGACTCTCTTAGGAGTAAAATTTCTTTTAAAAATCCCTTCTTAGTGAGCATCTATGTCATGGTGGGATTGCTCCCACTGAATTTCATGTTTCTAGGTCCAGGGGTTTGGCCTGGGCAATGATTTTACAGTGAGGGGACTTTCTCTTATATATACATATATACATATAAGGACCATTGACTGTAATTGTCCCCATAGGGTAGAATACAACTGAAATTTTTTGGCAATCCTGAATATTTACCAAATCCAAATACCATATTGATATTGAGATTTGGAAATATTGGGGAATACTGATATTTTTGTGGTTCAATATACCGGTGTTTTTTATTATTATTTATCATTACATTTCTACCCCGCCCTCTCTGCAAGAAGGCCCTCACCCCTAGTGCCAACCTCCAGATGGGGCTTGGCAGTCTCCTGGAATGACAACAGATCTCCCAATAACTGGGATCAGTTCTCCTTAGGGTTGCCAGGTCCAGGCTGAGAAATTCCTGAAGGTTTGTGGGTGGAGCCTTGGGAGGTGGGAGGGTGAGGTTTGGGGAGGGAAGTGAATTCAACAGGGTATAATGCTATAGAGTCCACCCTGCAAAGCAGCCATCTTCTCCAGAGTAAATGATCTCTGTCATCCGGAGATTAGTTGTAATTTCAGGTGCCCACCATTCCCTTGAAGAAAATGGCTGCTTTGGAAGATGGAGTCTATGGCATTATACCCTTCTGAGATCCCTCCCTTCCTCAAATCCCACCTTCCCCAGGCCCCATCCCCAAATCACCAGGAATGTCTTAACCTGGAGTTGTCAACCCTATCTCCTTTCCTCTCAACAGCCAACTTACCTTTATCTGTCCCTCTGTCTTAAGCTTTCCTTCCCCCTCTCCCCAGAAGCCTCTACCTAGAAAAACTATGGCCCATAATTGTGCCACAGTTCTCCACCTCATTTTCTCTTTCTCATCCATTCACCAACCTACCTTTTTTTAAATTTACTTCATGTATATCCTACCTTTCACCAGTGGGGACCAAAGCAGCTAACATTATTCTCCTCTCCTCCTTTTTAACTGCACAACCACCCCATGAGTAGGGAAGCCAGTCCCCACGTGGGGGCAGGGAATCCCCAAAGTTTTAGGACTGCTCCCAGATACTGGCCAGCTGGCTGGCTGGGCTTCCCCACCCCCAACAGTTGTTGTGGAGGCCACCCACACCTGCCCTGCAAGCAGCGATCTCACCAATTGCAGGGCAGGCTCATGTGGCACCCACTCTTTTAAAGCAGGGACCACCCATGCCTGCCCTATAAGTGGCAAGATCACTGCTTGTAAGGCAAGCACAAGCGGCTCCCGCTTCAAAAAAAGCAGTGATCTTGCGGATTGCAGGGCAGGCATGAGCAGTGCCCACTCTTTTGAAGTGGGAGCTGCTTGTGCTTTCCCTGCAAGTGGTGATCATGTGGCTTGCAGGGTAGGTGTGTGGGGCACCCACATGTTTGTAGTGCGGTGTTAGCCGAATTGCTTTATTTACAGCTATTGGCAATTTATGAATGGGTTCTTGCCAATTTATACCAAGGACCTGTTCCCACCAAGGGTTACCAGTAAAGGATTCGAGGCGGTTGTGGTTAAAATAGATGTCTTTTACTTAAAAATATATCTCATACAAACAATACTGATGCACTCACACATTCAATCAAGTTCCTAATAATTACAGTTGGAAATAAGCACGGTTGCATTAGCAGGTAGGGGTGATGGTGAGTGATACTTATCTGTCTTGAAGCTTGGTTGTTCCAATGAAGAATGGATGGGAAGAAATGGAAAACTAAGGAATTCACACACGGCCAGAACCAGCCAGAACATGTGGGCAGTAGAGGCAAGGGTTGGGGATAGCAAGTGGGACTCAAGAGGGGTAAAAGCAGACAGGGGTTGTTGCGGGGGAGATGCTAGTTGATCAAGTAGGAGGGGCCAGGTGACTGGTTCTCTCCTTTTGTAGTGGGTTCAAGAGATGGGCGGTAACTGTGCCAACCTACCTGTTAGTCCGTCCCAAAAACAATCCTATTAGTTGCATGTGGGAAGGGGATGTTACCTAAGATGGGTGGCCAATATTGTAACCTAAAACCTTACTCAGAATATGGCATCTGGACAGGTGTGAAACCTAGGCATCAGGATGCTCCATTGTAGTGCTGATGAAGCTGGCCATTCCATTGATAACCAAATGTCCATATGGCAGGAAATTCCATCTCAGGAACAAAGCAAGTGATGGGTAGTATGTGACTACAAGCTGCTCCGTCATGGGGGCTGTTTCCTCCTAGAGTTGTTGTTTTCATTGCTCACAATAATGGAGGTTTGTGCTTCTTCACCAGGCTGGGTAACTGTGTAGCTGAAACCTTATTTACATGTAAGGTATGTGCAGGCACCTTCTACATGTGGCATCTCAACAGGTGACCTAAAGTGTACAGCGTTCTGAGCCTATGTGTATGTGCACAGTCCTTTGTGTGTAGCAATAAATAGTTCATAAAGCAAATATCAGGCTTATTCTCTAACAGCGGTCACTCACGGCTTGCAGAGCAGGCACATGGAGCCTGCTCTTTTGAAGAGGGGGCCACTTGTTCCTGCCCTGTAAGCAGTGAACTCATGGCTTGCAGGGCAGTCTCAGGCAATCCCAGCTTTCCCCTAACCATTTAAAGGGAACCTTCTCTTTAAATGGTTGGGGGAAAGCAGAAGGGCATGCATACAGGGTGCTGTGTCCCTGATATTATGATGTCACTCTGGGGCAGCCCCTCCCCCCCACTGGGGGAGATAGGACCAGGCAACCCTACCCCTGAGATAGTATGGGTCACAAGATCAGGATTCAAACTTGAGCCTCCCAGACCCTATTCTGAAGCTCTAACCACTATGCCATAGTGAGTTTCATAGGGTATTAAACAGTAGCACACAGCCAGAACTATTTGATTCATGCAAGTTGGAGGGTATCAAGTCACTCAGAGGTTGCTGCAAGGCCTAGGGTTGCCAACCCCCCAGTGGGACCTGGAGATCTCCCCTAATTACAACTGAACTCCAGATCACAAAGATCTGTGCTCCTGGAGAAAATGCCTGCTTTGGAGGATGGGCTCCAAGGCTTTATATCCAGCTGAGGCCTCTCCTCTCCCCAACCCTGCCCTCCTCAGACTCCACCACCAAATCTCCAGGAATTTCCCAACCTTGAGCTGGCAACCCTGGACAACCCTGGTCCCAATAAATCCTCCCTCAAAGGCCAAAATAGAGCTAGAAAGGGCTCGGCCCCCTGCCCCTGCCTTTTACTCACTAAAATGCAGCCTGGGATACTGTTGTTTTCCAGCAACAGCCACTGAGAGAATCACTTGCTACAGGTGCTCTTTTTATCATTTTTACATTTTTAAAATCCCTCAATGTGGTGTT